>NC_057799.1:175942600-176052587 GCF_018294505.1 Triticum aestivum
AGGGGGAGCATTGGTCCCGGTTGGTGCCACCAACCGGGACCAAAGGCTTTGCGCTGCCCGCGGCCAAAAGTTTAGTCCCACCTCGCTAGTTGAAAGGGGCTCGGAGTGGTTTAGAAGCCCCACTGCGGCTGCCCTCTCGAGCTCCTCTCAAATGCAGGCTTACGGGCCTAATGTCACACTGTGCTGTCTGTTGTCCTATTGGACCTTCTGCGGGCCTGAATCCTGGCCCAGGTTGGGTTTCTAGTCGTATTCAGGCCGTGGTGACCCAATAGGTGGCAGTTTTAAAAAAAAATCCAGTTTTTTGGTTCTGTTTTTTGCATTATTTATTTTCTTTTGTTTTTTGCTTTATTTTTTAATTCTTTTTGCTTTTAGGTCAGCAAAATTATAAACTGTCTGTTAGTGCCATTAGTTTTAGAAAACATATAAACTTTCTATTAGTGCCATTAGTTCTTTATGAAAATTCTTTTTGCTTTATTTAGTTTTTTTTGTTTTCTTTTTTGCTATATTTATTTTGTTTTGTTTCTACTTACAACAATAAACTTATTTATTTTATTTTATTTTGTTTCTAATTACTTATTTATTTTACTTTATGATAATTCTTTCTGCTATTAAAGTTTCTATCAAAAAAAGTTCTTTATGAAAATTCTTTTTGCTTTTAATGATTAAAAATAAAAAAGAGGCGCAATGCGCGTTGATTTGCTTCAAGCCTTTCGGAATAGTGTAGACTGCACTGCACATAGCTTGATGCAGTCTACCTTATTCCTCAAGGCTTGAAGCTAAGCAACGTGAGCATTGCCCCTCTTCTTCATCGTCTCTGCACTCAGGGCTTATAAACCGCTCCTAGTGCCTCTCAGCTAGCGAGGTGGGACTAAAAAACTGCTTAGCTAGTAAGAAACTCTAGTACCGGTTCGTGCCACGAACAGGTACTAAAGGTGCTCGTGGGGCCACAGCCTCATTAGTACCGGTTCGTGGAACTAACAGGGACCGAAGGGTGGAATTGGTCCCGGTTCGTGCCACCAACCGGGACCAATGGCCTTGCACAGCGGCGTGGTGGTGAGTTTAGTCCCACCTCACTAGCTAAGAGAGAGCCGCACCTGTTTATAAGGTGCGGTGCGCCTGAGCTGTCGAGCTCCTCTCTAAAGCAGGCTTACGGGCCTAACCTCTCTGCACTCAGGGCTTATAAAGCATTTCAAATGAACTCTGAAAAGGTTGAAAGTTGGCATGGTATCATCATTTCATCCCCATAGCATGTGCAAGAAAGTTGAGAGGGTTACGGCAAAAACTAGATGCACTTCTTGTACAAAACGGACAATGGTATCATACTCGTCTATTACAAAGTTGGCATGGTATCATCATAATAGTTGCGGGAGAAAGTCTTCACTTTTTCTTCACTTGTGTCATTTGCTTATTGCGCCGTAACCATGGATAATCTTCATCGTTTATCAGGATGCTTGGGTCAGCCTTGACTTTGAAGGGAGGAATTTCATGAAACTTTTCATAATCTTCAGACATGTCTGTCTTGCCCTCAACTCCCACAATGTCCCTTTTTCCTGAAAGAACTATGTGCCGCTTTGGCTCATCGTATGATGTATTCGCTTCCTTATCTTTTCTTTTCCTCGGTCTGGTAGACATGTCCTTCACATAGATAACCTGTGCCACATCATTGGCTAGGATGAACGGTTCGTCAGTGTACCCAAGATTGTTCAGATCCACTGTTGTCATTCCGTACTGTGGGTCTACCTGTACCCTGCCTCCTGACAGATTGACCCATTTGCACTTAAACAAAGGGACCTTAAAATCTTGTCCGTAGTCAAGTTCCCATATGTCCATTATGTAACCATAATATGTGTCCTTTCCCCTCTCGGTTGCTGCATCAAAGCGGACACCGCTGTTTTGGTTGGTGCTCTTTTTATCTTGGGCGATCGTGTAAAATGTATTCCCATTTATCTCCTATCCTTTGTAAGTCAATACAGTCGAAGATGGTCCCCTGGACAACGAGTACAACTCATCACAAACAGTGGTGTCACCTCTGAGACGTGTTTCCAACCAACTGCTGAAAGTCCTGATGTCTTCACATGTAATCCAGTCGTCACACTGCTCCGGGTGTTTGGAGCGCAGACTATTCTTGTGTTCATCGACATACGGGGTCACCAAGGTAGAGTTCTGTAGAATTGTGTAGTGTGCTTCAGACCAAGAATATCCGTCCCTGCATATTATTGAGTCCCCCCTCCAAGCGTGCCTTTTCCAGTCAGTCTCCCCTCATACCGCGATTTAGGGAGACCTATCTTCTTAAGGCCAGGAATGAAGTCAACACAAGACCCAATGACATCCTCTGTTCGATGGCCCATGGAGATGCTTCCTTCTGGCCTAGCGCGGTTACGGACATATTTCTTTAGGACTCCCATGAACCTCTCAAAGGGGAACATATTGTGTAGAAGTACGGGCCCCAGAATGACAATCTCGTCGACTAGATGAACTAGGACGTGCGTCATGATATTGAAGAAGGATGGTGGGAACACCAGCTCGAAACTGACAAGACATTGCGCCACATCACTCTTTAGCCTTGGTATGATTTCTGGATCGATCACCTTCTGAGAGATTGCATTGAGGAATGCACATAGCTTCACAATGGCTAATCGGACGTTTTCTGGTAGAAGCCCCTCAATGCAACCGGAAGCAGTTGCGTCATAATCACGTGGCAGTCATGAGACTTTAGGTTCTGGAACTTTTTCTCTGGCATATTTATTATTCCCTTTATATTCGATGAGAAGCCAGGCGGGACCTTCATACTGAGCAGGCATTCAAAGAAGATTTCTTTCTCTTCTTTCGTAAGAGCGTAGCTGGCAGGACCTTCATACTGCTTCGGAGGCATGCCGTCTTTTTCGTGCAAACGTTGCAGGTCCTCCCGTGCCTCAGGTGTATCTTTTGTCTTCCCATACACGCCCAAGAAGCCTAGCAGGTTCACGCAAAGGTTCTTCGTCACATGCATCATGTCGATTGAAGAGCGGACCTCTAGCTCTTTCCAGTAGGGTAGGTCCCAAAATATAGATTTCTTCTTCCACATGGGTGTGTTTCCCTCAGCGTCATTCGGAACAGCTAGTCCGTCGGGACCCTTTCCAAAGATTACGTGTAAATCATTGACCATAGCAAGTACGTGATCACCGGTACGCATGGCGGGCTTCTTCCGGTGATCTGCCTCGCCTTTGAAATGCTTGCCTTTCTTTGCACATTGATGGTTGGTCGGAAGAAATCGACGATGGCCCAGGTTCACATTCTTCCTACTTTTGTCCAGGTATATACTTTCAGTGTCATCTAAACAGTGTGTGCATGCGTGGTATCCCTTGTTTGTCTGTCCTGAAAGGTTACTGAGAGCGGGCCAATCGTTGATGGTTACAAACAGCAACGCGTGCAGGTTAAATTCCTCCTGTTTGTGGTCATCCCACGTACGTACAGCTTTTCCATTCCACAGCTATAAAGTTCTTCAACTAATGGCCTTAGGTACACATCAATGTCGTTGCCGGGTTGCTTAGGGCCTTGGATGAGAACTGGCATCATAATGAACTTCCGCTTCATGCACATCCAAGGACGAAGGTTATACATACATCGAGTCACGGGCCAGGTGCTGTGATTGCTTCTCTGCTCCCCGAAAGGATTAATGCCATCCGCGCTTAAACCAAACCATACGTTCCTTGGGTCAGCTGCAAACTCATCCCAGTACTTTCTCTCAATTTTTCTCCACTGCGACCCGTCAGCGGGTGCTCTCAACTTCCCGTCTTTCTTACGGTCCTCACTGTGCCATCGCATCAACTTGGCATGCTCTTCGTTTCTGAACAGACGTTTCAACCGTGGTATTATAGGAGCATACCACATCACCTTCGCAGGAACCCTCTTCCTGGGGGGCTCGCCGTCAACATCACCAGGGTCATCTCGTCTGATGTTATACCGCAATGCACCGCATACCGGGCATGCGTTCAGATCCTTGTACGCACCGCAGTAGAGGATGCAGTCATTAGGGCATGCATGTATCTTCTGCACCTCCAATCCTAGAGGGCATACGACCTTCTTTGCTGCGTATGTACTGTCGGGCAATTCGTTATCCTTTGGAAGCTTCTTCTTCAATATTTTCAATAGCTTCTCAAATCCTTTGTTAGGCACAGCATTCTCTGCCTTCCACTGCAGCAATTCCAGTACGGTACCGAGCTTTGTGTTGCCATCTTCACAATTGGGGTACAACCCTTTTTTGTGATCCTCTAACATGCGATCGAACTTCAGCTTCTCCTTTTGACTTCCGCATTGCGTCCTTGCATCGACTATGACCCGGCGGAGATCATCATCATCGGGCACTGGTTCCTCTTGATCTTCAGCAGCTTCCCCCCTTGCAGCATCATTGGGCACATCGTCTGGTTCCTCTTGATCTTCAGCAGCTTCCCCCATTGCAGCATCACCGTATTCAGGGGGCACATAGTTGTCATCGTCCTCTTCTTCTTCGCCGTCTTCCATCATAACCCCCATTTCTCCGTGCCTCCTCCAAACATTATAGTGTGGCATGAAACCCTTGTAAAGCAGGTGGGCGTGAAGGATTTTCCGGTCAGAGTAAGACTTCGTATTCCCACATATAGGGCATGGACAACACATAAAACCATTCTGCTTGTTTGCCTCAGCCACTTCGAGAAAATCATGCACGCCCTTAATGTACTCGGAGGTGTGTCTGTCACCGTACATCCATTGCCGGTTCATCTGCGTGCATTATATATAATTAAGTGTGTCAAAAACCATTATAGAACATCATGAATAGATAATTAAGTGACCAAATTAATAGAAGTTCATCATCACATTAGAACCAAAGTACATACATAGTTCTCATCTAACAACATATATATAGCTCTCCAGAGCATCTAATTAATTAAACCATACATTGAAACTATGTAAAACATTTCAATGCGAAAACAAATGCGATCATAATCGCAACCAAGGTAACAATTGATCCAACAGCATAATGATACCAAGCCTCGGTATGAATGGCATATTTTCTAATCTTTCTAATCTTCAAGCGCATTGCATCCATCTTGATCTTGTGATCATCGACGACATCCGCAACATGCAACTCCAATACCATCTTCTCCTCCTCAATTTTTTTTATTTTTTCCTTCAAGTAATTGTTTTCTTCTTCAACTAAATTTAACCTCTCGACAATAGGGTCGGTTAGAATTTCCGGTTCAACCACCTCCTAGATAAATAAATCTATGTCACGCTGGTCGGTATATTTGTCATAAACAATAAATGAATCAAATAGTTATAAAAAGATAATATATACCACATCCGAATCATAGACAGGACGAGGGCCGACGGGGGCGGATACCAAAACCATCGCACTATGTAATATGAAGGAATAAAATAGTAAGAAAATTAGACAAGTATCTATCTAAAGTAAGAATTTTTTTCTTTCAAAAAGAAGATAAGAACAAGAGGCTCACCATGGTGGTGCCGGCGACGAGATCGGCGCGGGCGGTCGACGGCGGTGAAGACGGGAATGGGATGTGACGGGCCGCTAAACCTAGACAAATCTCGAGGAAAATGGAGCTTTGAGGTCGAGCTTCGAGAGGACAAAGCTTAACTAGTGTGGCTCGGGCATTTCATCGAAGACCTCATGTGCATAGGAGGTGAGCTAGAGCACCACAAAGCCCTCCCCTCGCCGGCCAGAGAAAAACAGAGCACTGGAGTGCTCTGCTCTCGGGCGAGGGGTATATATAGGCACCTCATTGGTCCCGGTTCATGGCATGAACCGGTACTAAATCCGGGCCTTCTGTCCCGTTTCATGCCAAGAACTGGGACAAATGGTTGTGGGCCAGGAGCGAGGACCATTAGTCCCGGTTCGTGGCTCGAACCGGGACAAATGGTTCCATACGAACCGGGACCAATGCCCACGAGGCCCCGGCCGGCCCCCTGGGCTCACGAACCGGGACGAATGCCCCCATAGGTCCCGGTTCGTGACTAAACCGGGGCTAATGAGAAAACTGCCCTGTGACCTAAGCCCTGTTTTCTACTAGTGTCTCCGAGATTCTTGCACCAGTCCATAGATGGATCGCTGGAGCTTGCATATTTTGTTAGCACTTTTAGGATTGACAAAACCTCCTGGTTGCATCATATACAACTCTTCTTTAATAAATCCATTAAGGAATGCAGTTTTTTTATCCATTTGCCATATTTCATAAAATGCGGCAATTGCTAACATGATTCAGACAGATTTAAGCATAGATACGAGTGAGAAACTCCCATCGTAGTCAACACCTTGAACTTGTCGAAAACCTTTTTGCGACAATTCTAGCTTTGTAGATAGTAACACTACTATCACTGTCTGTCTTCCTCTTGAAGATCCATTTAATCTCAATGGCTCGCCGATCATCGGGCAAGTCAACCAAAGTCCATACTTTGTTCTTCATACATGGATCTCATCTCAGATTTCATGGCCTCAAGCCATTTCCCGGAATCTGGGCTCATCATCGCTTCCTCATAGTTCGTAGGTTCGTCATGGTCAAATAACATGACCTCTAGAACTGGATTACCGTACCACTTTGGTGTGGATCTCACTCTGGTTTACCTACGAGGTTTGGTAATAACTTGATCTGAAGTTCCATGATCATCATCATTAACTTCCTCACTAATTGGTGTAGGAGTCACAGGAACAAATTTCTGTGATGAACTACTTTCCAATAAGGGAGCAGGTACAGTTACCTCATCAAGTTCTACTTTCCTCCCACTCACTTCTTTCGAGAGAAACTCCTTCTCTAGAAAGGATCCATACTAAGCAACGAATGTCTTGCCTTCGGATCTGTGATAGAAGGTGTACCCAACTGTCTCCTTTGGGTATCCTATGAAGACACATTTCTCCGATTTGGGTTTGAGCTTATCAGGATGAAACTTTTTTCACATAAGCATCGCAACCCCAAACTTTTAAGAAACGACAACTTTGGTTTCTTGCTAAACCATAGTTCATAAGGCGTCGTCTTAACGGATTTTGATGGTGCCCTATTTAACGTGAATGCAGCTGTCTCTAATGCATAACCCCAAAACGATAGTGGTAGATCGGTAAGAGACATCATATATCGCACCATATCTAATAAAGTACGATTACGACGTTCGGGCACACCGTTACGCTGTGGTGTTCCGGGTAGCGTGAGTTGCGAAACTATTCCGCATTGTTTCAAATGTAGGCCAAACTCGTAACTCAAATATTCTCCTCCACGATCAGATCGTAGGAATTTTATTTTCTTGTTACGATGATTTTGAACTTCACTCTGAAATTCTTCGAACTTTTCAAATGTTTCAGACTTATGTTTCATTAAGTAGATATACCCATATCTGCTCAAATCATCTGTGAAGGTGAGAAAATAACGATATCCGCCACGAGCCTCAATATTCATCGGACCACATACATCTGTATGTATGATTTCCAATAAATCTGTTGCTCTCTCCATAGTTCCGGAGAACGGTGTTTTGGTCATCTTGCCCATGAGGCACGGTTCGCAAGCATCAAGTGATTCATAATCAAGTGATTCCAAAATCCCATCAGTATGGAGTTTCTTCATGCGCTTTACACCAATATGACCTAAACGGCAGTGCCACAAATAAGTTGCATTATCATTATTAACTTTGCATCTTTTGGCTTCATTATTATGGATATGTGTATCACTACGATCGAGATCCAACAAACCATTTTCGTTGGTGTGTATGACCATAGAAGGTTTTTTATTCATGTAAACAGAACAACAATTGTTCTCTAACTTAAATGAATAACCGTATTGCAATAAACATGATCAAATCATATTCATGCTTAACGCAAACACCAAATAACACTTATTTAGTTTCAACACTAATCCCAAAAGTATAGGGAGTGTGCGATGATGATCATATCAATCTTGGAACTACTTCCAACACACATCGTCACCTCTCCTTTTACTAGTCTCTGTTTATTCTGCAACTCCCATTTCGAGTTACTACTTTAGCAACTGAACCAGTATCAAATACCGAGGGGTTGCTATAAACACTAGTAAAGTACACATTAATAACATGTATATCCAATATACCTTTGTTCACTTTGCCATCCTTCTTATCCACCAAATAGTTGGGGTAGTTCCGCTTCCAGTGACCAGTCCCTTTGCAGTAGAAGCACTTAGTCTCAGGCTTAGGACCAGACTTAGGCTTCTTCACTTGAGCAGCAACTTGCTTGTCGTTATTCTTGAAGTTCCCCTTCTTCCCTTTGCCCTTTTCATGAAACTAGTGGTCTCGTCAACCATCAACACTTGATGTTTTTCTTGATTTTCTACCTTCGTCGATTTCAGCATCACGAAGAGCTCGGGAATTACTTTCGTCATCCCTTGCATACTATAGTTCATCACGAAGTTCTACTAACTTGGTGATGGTGACTAGAGAACTCTGTCAATCACTATTTTATCTGGAAGTTTAACTCCCACTTGATTCAAGCGATTGTAGTACCCAGACAATCTGAGCACATGCTCACTAGTTGAGCGAGTCTCCTCCATCTTTTAGCTATAGAACTTGTTGGAGATTTCATATCTCTCAACTCGGATATTTGCTTGAAATATTAACTTCAACTCCTGGAACATCTCATATGGTCCATGACGTTCAAAATGTCTTTGAAGTCCCGATTCTAAGCCGTTAAGCATGGTGCACTAAACTATCAAGTAGTCATCATATTGAGCTAGCCAAACGTTCATAACGTCTGCATCTGCTCCTGCAATAGGTCTGTCACCTAGCGGTGCATTAAGGACATAATTCTTCTGTGCAGCAATGAGGATAATCCTCAGATCACGGATCCAATCCGCTTCTTTGCTACTAACATTTTCAACATAATTTTTCTCTAGGAACATATCAAGAATAAACACAGGGAAGCAACAACGCGAGCTATTGATCTACAACATAATTCGAAAAATACTATCAGGACAAAGTTCATGATAAATTTAAGTTCAATTAATCATATTACTTAAGAACTCCCACTTAGATAGACATCCCTCTAATCATCTAAGTGATTACGTGATCCAAATCAACTAAACCATGTCCGATTAACACGTGAGATGGAGTAGTTTCAATGGTGAACATCACTATGTTGATCATATCTACTATATGATTCACGCTCGACCTTTCGGTCTCTGTGTTACGAGGCCATATTTGTATATGCTAGGCTCGTCAAGTTTAACCTGAGTATTCCGCGTGTGCAACTGTTTTGCACCCGTTGTATTTGAACGTAGAGCCTATCACACCCGATTAACACGTGGTGTCTCAGCACGAAGAACTTTCACAACGGTGCATACTCAGGGAGAACACTTTATCTTGAAATTTTTGTGAGAGATCATCTTATAATGCTACCGTCAATCAAAGCAAGATAAGATGCATAAAGGATTAACATCACATGCAATCAATATAAGTGATATGATATGGCCATCATTATCTTGTGCTTGTGATCTCCATCTCCGAAGCACCGTGCTTGTGATCTCCATCTCCGAAGCACCGTCATGATCACCATCGTCACCGGCGCGACACCTTGATCTCCATCGTAGTATCGTTGTCGTCTCGCCAACTTATTGCTTCTACGACTATCGCTACCGCTTAGTGATAAAGTAAAACAATTACATGGCGATTGCATTTCATACAATAAAGCGACAACCATATGGCTCCTGCCAGTTACCGATATCTCGGTTACAAAACATGATCATCTCATACAACAAATTATATCACATCATGTCTTGACCATATCACATCACAACATGCCCTGCAAAAACAAGTTAGACGTCCTCTACTTTGTTGTTGCAAGTTTTACGTGGCTGCTACGGGCTTAGCAAGAACCGTTCTTACCTACGCATCAAAACCACAACGATAGTTTGTCAAGTTGGTGCTGTTTTAACCTTCGCAAGGACCGGGCGTAGCCACACTTGGTTCAACTAAAGTGAGAGAGACAGACACCCGCCGGTCACCTTTAAGCAACGAGTGCTCGCAACGGTGAAACCAGTCTCGCGTAAGCGTACGCGTAATGTCGGTCCGGGCCGCTTCATCTCACAATACCGCTGAACCAAAGTATGACATGCTGGTAAGCAGTATGACTTATATCGCCCACAACGCACTTGTGTACTACTCGTGCATAGCATCAACGCATAAAACCAGGCTCGGATACCACTGTTGGGGAACGTAGTAATTTCAAAAAAATTCCTACGCACACGCAAGATCATGGTGATGCATAGCAACGAGAGGGGAGAGTGTTGTCCACGTACCCTCGTAGACCGACAGCGGAAGCGTTATCACAACGCGGTTGATGTAGTCGTACGTCTTCACGATCTGACCGATCAAGTACCGAACGCACGGCACCTCCGAGTTCTACACACGTTCAGCTCGATGACGTCCCTCGAACTTCGATCCAGCCGAGTGTTGAGGGAGAGTTTCGTCAGCACGACGGCGTGGTGACGATGATGATGTTCCACAGACGCAGGGCTTCGCCTAAGCTCCACAACGGTATTATCGAGGTGTAATATGGTGGAGGGGGGCACCGCACACGGCTAAAATATTGTATATCAAGTGTGTCCATGGGGTGCCCCCTTGCCCCCGTATATAAAGGAGCAAGGGGGAGGCCGCCGGCCTAGGGAGGAGAGGCGCGCCAGAAGGGGGAGTCCTACTCCCACCGGGAGTAGGACTCCTCCTTTCCTTGTTGGAATAGGAGAAGGGAAGGGAGAAGGAGAAAGAAGGAAGGGGGCGCCCCCCTTCCCTGGTCCAATTCGGACCAGATCATGGGGAGGGGCGCGGCCACCTTTTGAGGCCTTTCTCTCCTTTCCCGTATGGCCCATTAAGGCCCAATACGAATTCCCGTAACTCTCCGGTACTCCAAAAATACCCGAATCACTCGGAACCTTTCCGAAGTCCGAATATAGTCGTCCAATATATCGATCTTTACGTCTCGGCCATTTCGAGACTCCTCGTCATGTCCCCGATCTCATCCGGGACTCCGAACTCCTTCGGTATATCAAACTCAATAAAACTGTCATCGTAACGTAAAGCGTGCGGACCCTACGGGTTCGAGAATTATGTAGACATGACCGAGACACCTCTCCGGTCAATAACCAATAGAGGGACCTGGATGCCCATATTGGCCCCCACATATTCTACGAAGATCTTTATCGGTCAGACCGCATAACAACATACGTTGTTCCCTTTGTCATCGGTATGTTACTTGCCCGAGATTCGATCGTCGGTATCTCGATACCTAGTTCAATCTCGTTACCGGCAAGTATCTTTACTCGTTCCGTAATACATCATCCCGCAACTAACTCATTAGTCACAATGCTTGCAAGGCTTATAGTGATGTGCATTACCGAGTGGGCCCAGAGATACCTCTCTGACAATCGGAGTGACAAATCCTAATCTCGAAATACGCAAACCCAACAAGTACCTTTGGAGACACCTGTAGAGCACCTTTATAATCACCCATTTACGTTGTGGCGTTTGGTAGCACATAAAGTGTTCCTCCGGTAAACGGGAGTTGCATAATCTCATAGTCATAGGAACATGTATAAGTCATGATGAAAGCAATAGCAACATACTAAATGATCGGTTGCTAAGCTAACGGAATGGGTCAAGTCAATCACGGCATTCTCCTAATGAGGTGATCCCGTTAATCAAATGACAACTGATGTCTATGGCTAGGAAACATGACCATCTTTGATTAACGAGCTAGTCAAGTAGAGGCATACTAGTGACACTCTGTTTGTCTATGTATTCACACATGTATTATGTTTCCGGTTAATACAATTCTAGCATGAATAATAAACATTTATCATGATATAAGGAAATAAATAATACTTTATTATTGCCTCTAGGGCATATTTCCTTCAGTCTGATCCCCAGTTCCCCCACCGTGCCATTTTCCTCGTCGAGCTCTTCATGACGCACGAGCGGGGAGGAGACTGGGACGGGTCGAATGTCAATGAGGACCACATCGCCTTTCTTCGCGACACACGGCGCCTTCCCGGGGTGGGTTCGTGAAGGCGTGCGTGCCTCCCGCGGGGGAGATTTCGCCGGCGCCGTGGGAGGGCGAGCGGGTCGTCTTCCGCTCGCACTCCATCCGTGGCATCGGCCTGCTGGCGAGCAGTTTTCTCTGCTCGTTCCTTGAGTTCTACCATCTCCAACCGCATCGCATCACGCCCAACACCGTGATGCTTCTGTCCTCCTTCGTCACGATGTGCGAAGGCTACCTCGGCATCCTCCCCACCATCGAGTTGTGGGGAGCGTTCTTTTACACCAAACTGGGCACCTCCGCCAAGGAGAAGGCGGCCCAGTGTGGTGCCTTCATCGCGGTGCGCCGGCCGTCACCGAAGAACGCCTTCCCCGCCGTCAAGCTGCCACAATCGGTCAAGATGTGGCAGCAATCTTACTTCTATGTGGAGAATGTCGACCCGGCCGTCGACTTCATCAGCCTGCCATCCTATGAAGCCAACTCACCGGCTGACCCTCGGGCCAACTGGGGCTACAAGCCGAAGCCTGTGTCAGCAGACGGCACCGCCGCCATCAACCGACTCCGGGTGCTGACCGAAGTCGAAGACCTCAAGGCGTCCGACTTGCTGGTCGCCTTTGTCGTGCGCCGGGTTCTCCCTCTCCAAGGCCGGCCTCACTTGATCAGCCGAATGAGCGGGCATCGCGACCCGTGCCGGCTGAGCACCAAGGAGATGCCGGCTACTGAAGTGGCGAACTTGGTGAACGAGATCTCTGACCTCAAGCTGGAAGGGTCCTGGCAGTTCGGCAAGCAGCCGTACTCCCGCGCGGACCCACCGCCTGCCGTAAGTTCTTCAATCTTTTCTCCCTTCAGAACTTCATCTTGGTTCTGTCTTGTTGTATCGAACAGTCGGCCTCTTGCTTTTTGAAACAGATCTATATGTCTGAGGCGACGGCCGCCATCGTGGGTGCGGGTGGCCCCTACGAACTGGACCGAGCTGTGAGCGACGTGGACGACCCCAACTTGGGGGCGGCCGCCTTGGAAGACAACGCCACAGGCGGCGTCTACGGAGCAGGCGGCTCCGAAGAAGGGGGCGGTGTCGAGACGTGGCCGGACGACTTCGAGGAGGAGGAGGAGGAGGACGAGCGGCACCCTTCACGAGGCACCAGCAAGGCGGACATGGGCCCCTCCGCCGAGCAGACTGCTCGAGGTGGCACGCGAAAGCATAAACAGGGCGCCGCCTTGTTCGGCAGCGTGCCGAAGAAGGCCAAGAACCCGACCGCCACGACCAGGCAGAAGGAGGCCGCCGCGAAGGCGGCCAAATTTCAGAAACTCCCGAAGGCGCCTCCCATGGTGTCGGCGTAAGTATCTTTTTCTTGTGCTTTTCTTTCTTGTCGATCCTTTCTAAGCTTTCTTGTTTATTTTCCTTGACTTAGGGCCCCGCTCTCTCTTGAGAAGTCAGCCGCCGCCTCCGTCATTGGGTCGGCGCAGGCCTCCTCCACTTCCCGACGAATCGATCCCGCGGCCGACCTCCGGGAGGCGCGAGAATGGAACACGCGTGAAGTGCGCGAGGGGCAGGAGGCCGCCCGCCTGGAGAAGGCGGAGGCAAAGAAGGCGGAGGCCGCCGCGCTGAAGAAGCTGGCGGAGGCCGAGGCTGATGCCGCCGCGAAGAAACAGGCCGAACAAGCCGCGCGCCGTCAGTCGGCACTATTCGTCATCCCCCTGAACTCCGCGCCGCCACCACCAGAATTTGTGGCGCCGACTGGGGGACCCGGCGATTAGCACCTGATAATGGAGAGGGACGGCGGCGATGTCGTCATGCCAGATGTGGCCGTGCCTCCGCCACCACCATCTGGAGGGGCGCGACACAAGCAGCCGGCAGCCCCGCCTGCACCACTAGCCGGAAACGAGGTGGTGACAGGCCCGACTTCTGAGGCCCTCACACCATCGCGCCGTCGTTTTGTGAAGGTGGCCTGGGCGCCACAACCGCTGGAAGCCAGTGCCGCGAGCTCATCAATCCCAGATGCCGAATCGACCAGCGCCGCGCCCGCCGACTGGGTGCGGGGAGGCGGAACGGGAGCCTTGAATAAGGCGATCCTAGACGTCCAGGCCAACCTCCGAGCTGAAGCCGGCGCTCTCAAGCATTGCAACAAGGCGTTCTTGGAATCGCGAGTAGCCATCCAGTTATGCGTCTTACTTCTTTGTCTTTGATTCTTGTATTTCTTGTACTTCTCTGTGGGAGCGTGCCGGCGCACCCACTGGGTGTAGTCCCTGAGTTTCAGGCCGGCTGCTGAGCAGGCAGCTCGGAACTTTAATTGGCAAGCTCCGAGTACTAACACTGTTTGGTATCTTCACTGTAGGATTATCATAACCTTTGCGCTGCCACCTTCAACTCCAACGTCCGAGAGCTGGACCAGCGGACCGCCGACTTGTCAGAAAGCCGGAGTAAGTCTTCGTTTTCTTCCTCTACGGGGGCGCACTGGCACACCCGCGGGCTGTAGTCCCCGAGATTCGGGCCGGATCTCCCCGGCAACTGCACTTATTCCTTGTTGATTGTTGATGTCTTTCCTTCCTCTACTTTTGTAGAGGCCAACGCCGTCCTGCACCAGCAGCTGGGTGAAGCCAACTCCGCCTTGCGTGCCAAGGAGGTGGAGTGCAATGAGCTGGCCCAGGAGCGTGACCGGTTGACCACGCAACTGGCGGAGCAGGCGGAGCTTCTCAAGAAAGCCCAGAAGGAGGTGGAGGCGAAGGAATCCAGTCTCCTTGCTGAGTTCGAGACCAAATGCTCCGCCTAGACCGATAAGGAGGCATTGCTGACTGCCGGCTTCGGCAAGATTGAAGACATGGTTGACGGTAAGCTTCCTTCTTTCTTCTTACTTAGAGCTGCCAGCTGCTGATTAAACCGGCTTCCAGCCTCTGATTTCTGGCTCTTTGCTTTCCTTTTGAGCAGACATCTTCCCTGGTCATTCTTGCGCTGCCAATCAGGCCATTGAGGCTGATCGCGAAGAGCGGAGGACGGAAGGTGCGCAAATTGCTGCCAGCGCCCCCCGGGCCCTCAGCGAACAGCTTCTCAGCATCCAGGCCCGTCTTTGACCGGCTCATCGGATGTTGCGCCATCTTTAGCGTGTCGGCGCCCAGGCGATCTCCGCCCTGTGGCCAGACATGCCGGCTCCCCGCACTCCCAGTCGGACTGCCGACTGGCTGGAGGTGGCGGCCGACCGTCTTGAGGCTTGGAAGGGTTCCTCGGCCTGGGCTTGAGCACGCCGGGCCTTGGAGTTCGTTAAGGCGTGGTACCCTGGGCTAAATCTAGCCCAGTTGACCATGTTTCGATAGGAGGCCCAGGAGGAGCTGGTGGCGGTGGAGCGTGATCTTATCAAGCGGGCGGCGGCGATCGCCGAGTACACCAACACCAGCATCTTCGTCCCGGAGCTAGGTGAGAATGGTGCCGAGGCGCCACCAGAGTGGTTCTGGCTGAACCCGGAGGATGGCGAGGACTCGGCCGAAGTGATCGACTCCAGCGACAAGGGAGAAGACGAGCAGGATGAGGAAAGTGAAGAGGAAGCGCCAGAGGTTGAAGCAGATGGCCAGCCTCAGCTTGACCGTGCCTCCAGCAACGAGCCACGCCCGAGCGAGCCGACTGCTACGGAAGGCGACCAAGCGGAGACTGACCAGCCGGCCGCTCCACCAACCGGCACCACCGACTCCACCGTTCTGCCGAACCCGTCTGCTGCTCCCTAGGCTGCCAATTTATCTTTTGTTTTTACCTGCTTATCAGTCTTGACAAACTTTGTTAACTTCAAACAATTCCACCCGCGGGGTGTATTTCAAACTTCTGTTGAATGTTGGCCACGGGCCTTTTGATATGTAAATATCTTCTTCGAGTTCTATCTTTCCTTGCTTTCTGCTCCTTGGCTTTTTTCCTCCGCCGCCCTCCCTGGGCTGCTATCTTGCCAGCCAAACAGCCGCTCTGCGGACTGCGGCTGGGTCAAGTACTTGACTGCTTTGGGAGGGTAAGTACTTAGCTGCTTAGAGCATTTTAGTAATTTAAGTAGAAACCGGCCGGCCGGCTGCTCAGCAGTCGGTCGGCGAGGCGGGAAGCCGGCTTGAACTATGTACGTGCTTTTGGGTCCTTAGCCATTTTTCATGTGGACACCCTTTCTGCCTTTGACTCCTGCATACCGGACAGCTGCTCTACGAGCTGCGGCTTTGGCAGGAGAGCACTTAGGTGCCAACACATTACTTGTCCGGCTACAGGAAGCACTACATAGTAGAAGGCGGCAAGCCCCCCGGGCCGACTGGTCGAACACGGTGCCAGGCGGAATAATGAAATAACACACTCATAGGCATAATACTTATCATGTAGATAAAAGAGGGTAGTCCCCGAGCTCTTCTCGGGGGACCCGGAGTCTTCGTACTTAATACAAAAGGTAGCGTGGTACATACTGCATCAACTGTAAAACCTTCGAAGGAGGTTTGCATTCCATGGCCGCTCCATCTCCTTGCCGGAGTCGTCTCTTTTGCATGCTCGAGGCTTCTGAGCATCGATCAAGTAGTAGGAGTCATTGCCTAACACCTTCCTGATGATGAAGGGGCCTTCTAATGTGCCGAGAGCTTGTGCTGGCCGGCTGTTCGTTGGATCAGCCGGAGCACAAGGTTTCCCTCTTGGAAGGATCTTGGCTTCACCTTTCGATTGTAGTATCAGCGCAGGCTCTGCTGGTAGATGGTGGACCGACTGAGTGCCAACAACCGTCCTTCTTCCAGCAGATCGACACTGTCTTCTCATGCTTCTTTTGCCTCCTCTTCGGTGTACATGGTGACTCGAGGGGAGTCGAACTCTATGTCCGTCGGGATGACGGCTTCGGCACCGTAGACGAGGAAGAAAGGCGTGAAGCCGGTTGACTTGTTCGGAGTTGTACGCAGGCTCCAGAGGACGGCCGGTAGCTCGTCGAGCCAGCAGCCGGCCGAACGCTCCAGGGGCTCGACTAGTCGGGGCTTGATGCCGGACAAAATGAGGCCGTTTGCTCACTCCACTTGGCCGCTTGACTGCGGATGGGCAACGGACACTAGGTCCAGTCGGATGCCCTGCGTCGCGCAGAAATGAGCCAAGGCGCCTTTGGCAAAGTTTGTGCCATTGTCGGTGATGATGTTGTGTGGTATGTCGTACCGGATGGTGATGTCGGAGATGAAAGTGACAGCAGTCGGACCATTCAGCTTCTTAATTGGCTTTGCTTCTATCCACTTGGTGAACTTGTCCACCCCGACAAGCAGGTGAGTCATGCCGCCGCGTGCTGTCTTGAATGGTCCCACCATGTCCATCCCCCAGACAGGAAAGGGCCAGGCAATGGCGATGGTCTTGAGTGCAGAAGCGGGGTGATGTGGCTTCGAGCGGAACTCCTGGCACCCTTTGCATTTCTGGACCAAGTCTTTGGCGTCTTCTAGAGCACTCGGCCAGAAAAAACCATGGCAGAAAGCTTTGGTAACGAGTGCTCTTGAAGCTGCGTGGTGACCACACTCGCCTTGGTGGATATCTTTGAGGATTACTTGGCCTTGCTCTGGCTCCACGCAGCGCTGGTACACACCAGTGACGATGCGCCTCACAAGTTCTCTGTTGACAATGGTGTATGCTGCCGCCCGACGTTGCACTTGTCGGGACGAGATCTCATCAGTAGGCAGCTCTTCATTCACTAGAAAGTTGAGGATGGGCTGAGCCCAGGAAGGTGCTGTTATTTCTTCTACTGCAAGGACTGCTACTTGCACGAGGGTGGTTGGGCCGGGAGGCGGTGGGTTGGAGTCGACTGCCGATTGCTGAGTCGATTAAGTCCTTGGGCCGACTGCTGCAGTCCCCAGGTCGGGTTCTGAAGTCCCGGGGGCCGGGTGCGGCTACTGCAGTCCCCGAGCCGCCTGTCGAATTCCCCGCGCCGGCTGCTGGGGTCCTCAAGTTGGATCCGACTGCTTCAGGAGGAGCCGGCACGAAGATGGAATCTGACTCTGGCGATGGCTTGACAGACGGTTTGAGGAGGCGTTGCAGGGCGACGCCGGCTGGTATTGCTTGCCGTGTAGAGCTAATCCGTGCCAAAGCATTGGCTTGCTCATTGTCATTTCTTGGCACATGGAGGAACTCGCACCCTTCAAAGTATCCACTGAGTTGCTATACGAGGAAGCGGTAGCTCGCCATATTTGCACCCTTGGCATCCCAGTTGCCTGATGACTACTGGACCACCAAGTCGGAATCACCATAGCACAGGATCTGGGGAATGCTGAGTTCCTTGGCAAGCCGGAGCCCGTGAATGAGTGCTTCGTATTCGGCAACGTTGTTGGAGGCGGCAAAGTGGATTTGCAGCACATATCTGAGCTTGTCGCCTTTGGGAGAGGTGAGGACGATGCCGGCTCCCAAACTGGTGCGCATCTTGGAACCATCAAAGTGCATTCGCCAATGAGTGGAGTCTGGCGCTGGCGGCAGGTACTGGGTCTCGGACCAGTAGACGAGGAAGTCGGCCAATGCTTGTGACTTGATGGCGGTGCGAGGCTGGTAGTAGATGGTGTAGGGGTCCAAATCTATGGCCCATTTGGCCACTTGGCCTGAAGCATCTCGGCTTCCAATGATCTCGGCAAGTGGAGTAGTGCAGACCACGGTGATTGGGTGTTCTTGAAAGTATGGCTTCAGCTTCTTGGCGGCGAAGTGTACGCCGTAGCACATCTTCTAATAGTGGGGGTAGTTCTGCTTGGAGGAGGACAATACTTCACTCAGGTAATACACCGGCCTCTGGACTGGCAGTGCTGTCGGCGTTCTGGGAACGGGGGTCCCAGACTTGCCTGCCTGCGGCCCACGGCGTGGCCATGCTAGCAGGCCTGTACGACCCACCTTCATCGACAAAGCCTTCAAGACCCTCGCGAGGCGGACGGCGCAAGACCTCCTCGGGAGCGGCCTCACCAGGCTGCCTCACGAGGAGTGGAGATATCAAGGTGGAGCAAACCTCGGGAGGTTCACGTGACGTGAGCCATGACGATCGGCACCAGGCGGACGCCAGCGCGCGCAGCGTCCTTGTTTCCTCTTTGGTGCTAAGGAGGTAGGCGCAGGCGCGGAGTACCGAGGCATCAGGCAAAGGTTTCCATATCGGTGCAACAAGACCAAGACCAGCAGGGCGGCAAGACGGAGGTCACTGTGGAGCCCAAGACGGCGTCACCACCATAGCCTTTTGCAGGCGAAGACCGCTTTTGTCAGGATAGCTTGTACTAGCTGTCCCCTTTCAAATTCGCCCGCCGTGGTTGGCTCCCTTCCCGCTCAATATTTGGGGAGAGAACCAGGGCCTATATAAGTAGAGCTAGCCACCACAGAGGAGGACGGATCGAGTTCTCATCCACAAGTCCACAGAGCACAAGAACACCTCAACCTCAGGAGGCTGTTCTTCCCCTTGTACTGTTCTTCATCAGCCCAAGAGGCAATCCACCACCACACACTGGAGAACGGTATTACACCACAACGGTGGCCCAAACCAGTATAAATCTCGTGTCTTTCCGTGTTGTGAGTTCGTCGAGTTCGTCCGCAAGATCGGTAGGAGGGAAAGAACTTCGCACGCACCCCAGAGTTTGAACCTTAAGGGTTTTGCCGGAACCCCACATCCAACATTCGGCACGCCACGTAGGGGTGCACCGTAGCTTCTCTCCGCCGGCCTACGCCCCGCGCCGCCGCACTTCGCCCCCATGGCGGGTGCCCCGCCATCCACTCTTGTGGCCGGTGTTGACGACGGGGCCAGGGGGCTCCGAGCCCTAGCCCCTGCCCTGCGACGGGTGTGATGGCCGCCCAAGTTCAGGCCGGACCCGTCGCTGTTCCTACTGGCGTACGAGGAGGCCGTCCTCGAGGCCGGGGGCGACGACAAGGACATGGCCAACTGGTTCTCCATGGCCCTCGCCGGCGAGCCACGCGCTTGGCTGCTCAACCTCCCTAGATCCACGGTGGCGTCCTGGGGGGAACTCCGCGACCTCTTCACTGCTCACTACGCGGTGCCGGCGCACCACGCAGTCGCAGCCCTGCTGGGCGGCTCTCAAGCACCGCCTTCAGATCGCCACATCAAGCCGTTCCTCCGTCAGATTGGGGCCGCTTCCAAGCACCCGGGGGCTCCACCAGGTTGGGCTGCGGCAGAGGCCGACCTCACCTTCTGCTCAGAAGACCATCCCGACTCAACCATCGGCTCGGGCATGCTCCCAATGCTCTGCACGCCCACCATCTGCAACGTGGCTGTTACCAAGACCCTCATCGACGGTGGTGCCGGCCTCAACTTGCTCTCCGCGGAGGTCTTTAGCCTTCTTCACATGCCACTCGAGCGGCTCAGTCTCAGCAAGCCCTTCTCATGAGTTGGTGGCAGTGCCGCCCACTCTCTAGGACAGATCCGTCTCCCAGTCACCTTCGGCACGCGCGACAACTACCGCACCGAGCTGGTTGACTTCAACATCGCCCACATCGGCCTCTCGTACAACGCCATCCTCGGGTACCCAGCTCTCGCCCAGTTCATAGCGGCGACTCACCCGGCCTACAACCTCATGAAGATGCCTGGGAGCAAGGGCATCCTCACCATCAAGGGGGACACCATGGAGGCCGTAACGACACTCAAGCTTGCCTTCAAGACCGCAGCGGCGGCGCAGCCCGCCGGCGCCGGTACCCCCGAAGCCAAGGAGGCCGCGCCTACCAAGAAGAAGCAACTGTTCACCCAAGACAAGGCGGAAACCAAGCAGGTGCCAGTAAATGAGGACGGACTCTTAGGAGCCACCTTTACCATAGGTGCCGGCCTCGATTCCGTCCAAGAAGAGGCGCTGGTGAGGTTCTTGCATGCAAACAAGGACATATTCGCATGGGAGCCCAATCAGCTGGTGGGGGTTCCAAGGGAGGTGATTCAGCATCACTTAAGGGTGTGCCCCAACATGCGCCCTGTCAAGCAACGAGCGAGGCGGCAATCCACGGAGAAGCAAGCCTTCATCGTCTAGGAGACCCGCAAGCTGGAGGCGGCGGGTGCTATTCGCGAGGTTCGGTATCCCACATGGCTGGCAAACCCCGTCGTAGTGCCGAAGAAAGGCGGGAAGGAACGGATGTGCGTCGATTTCACCAACCTTAATAAGGCCTGCCCCCAAGATCTGTTCCCGCTCCCCCGCATCGATCAGATCATCGACTCCACCGCCGAGTGCAACCTGCTAAGCTTCCTGGACGCATTCTCAGGGTATCACCAGATCAAGATGGTGGTGGAAGATGTAGAGAAGACAGCCTTCCTGACCCCGTGTAGGGTGTACTGCTACACCTGCATGCCCTTCGGGCTGTGCAATGCGGGCGCGACCTTTCAGCGGCTGATGCACATCGCCTTGGGGCGGCAGCTCGGGAGAAACACAGAGGCCTATGTCGACGACATAGTGGTGAAGTCTCGGGAGGCGAGAACCTTGATTCAAGACTTGGAGGAGACCTTCGAGAGCCTGCGCCATGTGAACTTGCGGCTTAACCCGGAGAAGTGTGTGTTCGGTGTCCCTTTCGGCAAGCTGCTGGGATTCCTCGTATCCCATAGAGGGATCAAGGAAAACCCAAAGAAGATCAAGGCCATGGAGGACATGAGCCCGCCGCAGACCCTTAGAGAGATGCAGAAGCTAGCGGGATGGGTGACCGCGTTGGGGCGTTTCATCTCCAAGCTGGGAGAGCGCGCCATACCCATCTTCAAGCTCATGAAGAAGAAGGGCCCGTTCGAGTGGACACCAGAGGCCGACCGAGCCTTCCAAGACCTCAAGAAATACCTGACCAGCCCTCCGGTGATGGTGGCACCACGACCTCTCGAGCCCTTAGTGCTCTACCTTGCCGCCACCCCGTACTCCGCCAGCACAGCGCTGGTGGCGGTTCGGGAGGAGCACCAAACCAAGGGCGCGCCGCGCCAAGCTGTAGATGAAGTAATGCAGGGTCAGGAAGGCGCCGCAAAAGCCTCAGCACCAGAAGACCAAGCTCGGCCAGACAACGTCGCCGAAATTCCCGAAAGCAGTTAGGCCTCAGGAGCCCCTCCACCTTAGGAGACGTCCCAATCTCCACAAGACCTGAGCCTCGCCAACGCGCCAGCCCCTTTTGAGCACCTGATGTACTTTGTCAGCACGGTGTTGCGGGACGCACGGGCATGGTACCCCATGCCTCAGAAGGTCCTGCTCGCGCTCTTGGTGGCCTCAGGCAAGCTGCGGCACTACTTCCAGGGCCAACCCATAAAGGTCGTCTCAGCCTACCCATTGGAGCGGGTGCTCAGGAGCGCCAACTCAGCTGGAAGGGTCGCCGAGTGGAACATCGAGTTGCAAGCATTCCAGTTAGAGTTCAGCACTACCAGGGTCGTCAAGGGGGCCGCGCTCGCTGATTTTGTGGCAGAATGGACGGATGCCCCGACACTTGAAGAAGGCGAAGACCGATGCACCTCGCCAGGAAGCGAGGCACCGGACGGGTGGGTCATGTACTTCGATGGAGCCTTCGCGCACCAAGGCGCAGGGGCTGGAGCAGTACTAATCTCGCCTACTTAGGATAAGCTCTATTACGCCCTGCAACTCTGCTTTCAGCATGGCGAGATGGTCTCCAACAACATCGCGGAATACGAAGGCCTCATAGCTGGCCTGAAGGCCGTGGCAGCTCTGGGGGCTGGACATCCTGGGCCAGTTCCCTCGAGCGCCTGGGGGCAACCGTTACCTCTACGTCGCCATCGACAAGTTCACCAAGTGGGTGGAATTGGAAGCCGTCCGCACCATCCCAGCCGGCTCTGCTGTCAAGTTCATCAAGGGCCTCGTGAGCCGCTTCGGGGCCCCCAACCGCATCATCACAGATAACGGCTCGCAGTTTACTAGTAACCTCTTCAAAACCTACTGTGTTAACCTTGGAACGCAGATCTGCTACGCTTTGGTGGCGCACCCCAGGAGCACTGGTCAGGCCGAACGCGCCAACACGGACGTCCTGAGGAGCCTCAAGACCAGGACCTTCAAGAAGAAGCTCGAGGCCTATGGCAGGGGCTGGTACGACGAGCTCCAGTCCGTGCTATGGTCCATCTGCACCACCGCCACCAAGCCAAGGGGCCAGACCCCATTCTTCCTTGTCTACGGAGTTGAAGCAGTCCTCCCTCACGAGGTCAGGCATCGCTCCGCACGGGTCTTGGCGTTTGATGAAACACGGCAGGACGCCACGCGGGGGGTGGACCTCGTGCTAGGGGAGTAACGACGTCGCGAAGCCGCACTGAGGGCGGCAAGGTACCAGCAAGCGCTGCGGCGATACCACTGCCACAGCATCCGCTCCAGGACACTCGAGGTAGGCGACCTCGTCCTGAGGCGGGTCCTCTCAAGGGAAGGGCGGCACAAGCTTTCACCCATGTGGGAGGGCCCGTTCAGGGTCGTCCATGTCTCCAGGCCTGGCGTCGCGCGCCTGGAGACGCAGGACGGGATACCTATCCAGAATGCCTGGAACATCCAGCACCTCCGGAAGTTCTACCCATGAAGCAAGGCCTAGAGCCTGTGAAGAAAGGCCTAGAGCCTGTGAAGAAGGCCCGGTGCCTGTGAAGAATCGCCGCCCGTGACACTCTCACGTAATAACGAGTGGGGTTGTACATGCCCCGGAGTCTCAGGAGCGCCGGCCTCAGGCCCTGGGGCTCCCGCCCACGCCTAGTGGTAGCACTTAGCTCCGCGCTGGTGAGAAGACTTGAAGACTAGACTAGGTGTCGGACGCGGCTTTTCAGTTGCTTTCCGTAGTTGGCTCGCTTTTCCTTAATCGAAGTTTGCTTTTGGTGTTCCTCACTGATTCGATTCCCTCGCCTCTTACCGCATTTTCCGGCTTTGGTTCGCTCTTGTTCTCTCTCTCGCATACCTCGCGAGGGGCTAGGCAGGTGCCCTCGCGAGCATTTTTCTCCCCTCTGCCTTCTCGCAAGCCACCCTCATTCGAGCCCAAAAACTGGCTCATCTCTCCTAGTCCGCGCCCCCCGGGTACCGCGATGCAAAGCGCCAGCTCAACGCTTGGTTGGACGGCAAATCTTCTAGCGCACCTCCTAACGAATTTTTGTAGTTCCTGAGCAAACACAGACCACCAGGTCAAGATGGACACGAGGAAACAAACGCCTCGTAAGGAAGAGGGCGTCCCGAATGCACCAGGTTAACTTATCTTTGAGCAAAATAACAACACGGCATGGGAACAACACACACAGTGCAGTAACCAAGGAACCACAGTTCGATACATGCCCCTCTGGGCCCATACTGGTTTCATTTTTTGATGCAGGAAAAAGAGCAAAACAAAAGCGGCGTTGCAGCGATCCGCGGAAGCAGGCCCCTAGTGACACCCCGAGCCTAGCCAGACCCTTCCTCGCGCTTCATGGAGGCGCGGCGATGAGATGGCCCGCTGCCGCCCTCAAAGCGGGTGTGGCGGCTGGTCGTAGCCACCACTGCTGGAGCTATCGCCAGAGGAAGAGCCGCCGTGGGTGGACGAGACACGGTTGCTGCTAAGGGCAGGCTCGCCCTCATCCTCGTCGCGACCGTCACCAAGGCCGAGCACCTCCTCGCCGTCGTTCGCCTCGGGGCAGCACCCGGCGCGGCGACCATCTTACCCAAACACCCTCACATAGAGGGTCGATCCACCATCGTACTTGAAGTGGAGGGTGCACCGCCTGCCCAGGCTGTGCGCGCGGGCGAACGTCTGCACGTCGCGGGCCAGGGCTATGTTGCCCGCGGCGGAAGTATCGACCGTGACCCAAGAGGCCTTACTGCAGCAACCATCCGCCTGCAACCAGAGCCCGCCCGGACCAGAGGCCGGCAGTTCGTCGATGAAGAAGCACAGAAGCTGGAGCCAGTTGTTGGCCGGGTTCTCCGACCAGACAACGAACTCCGGCGACACTTCCGCCGAATGGAAGCGCGGACTGGGAGGCCGCGCCACCATAGCACGCCTCCCTTCATCAACTGGGCCGCCATGGCTGGGACGACCCCTTCCGCGTGCCGCGGCGCCGCCACGACAGTGGGCGCAGCGGGGGTCGCGACGTGCTTGCGCGGACGGCCGCGCCCACGCTTGGGCGCCGGGGAGGCGGCTCCCTCGCGAGGGGCCTTCCCCTTCTCGGCGGCAGAGAACTTCCTTCGTGGCGCCATTGGTGATGCTGCTAGCAATGGAGCGAGGTGGAAGAAGCAAGCGAGCAAGGAAGATATGGGCGACGGGGGCTCTGCCCCCCTTCCCCATTTATAACGAGAGAAGGCCAACCGGCGCCTCCCACGATCACAGGTAATGATGGTTTTCCATGCATGTCGCAGGGACTTGTCAAGTCGTGCAGTTGCCGAGGCAGCGTAGGGAAGTGGAGACGCCCACGTCCAATCAACCGGCACGCATCGACCAAGGCCGCAGGCTTTTGGGGCCCGCGGCGCTCCGCACTTGACCCTTAGCTTCGCTGTGAAGCCAACCCCGAGCGCACCTTGGGCCCGGAGGCTACTGTCGGCGTTCTGGGAATGGGGGTCCCCAGACTTGCCTACCTGTGGCCCACGGCGTGGCCATGCTAGCGGGCATGTACGGCCATCCTTCATCGACAAAGCCTTCAAGACCCTCGCGAGGGGCCAAGCCTCACGAGGCGGACGGCGCAAGACCTCCTCGGGAGCGGCCTCACTAGGCTGCCTCGCGAGGAGCGGAGATATCAAGGTGGAGCAAACCTCGCGAGGTTCACGTGATGTGAGCCATGACGATCGGCACCAGGCGGGTGCCAGGCGGGCGCAGCGTCCTTGTTTCCTCTTTGGTGCTAAGGAGGCAGGCGCAGGCGCGGAGTACTTAGGCATCAGGCAAAGGTTTCCATATTGGTGCAACAAGACCAAGACCAGCAGGGCAGCAAGACAGAGGTCATCGTGGAGCCCAAGACGGCGTCACCACTAGAGCCTTTTGCAGGCGAAGACCGCTTTTGTCAGGATAGCTTGTACTAGCTGTCCCCTTTCAAATTCGCCCGCCGTTGTTGGCTCCCTTCCCGCTCAATATTTGGGGAGAGAACCAAGGCCTATATAACTAGAGCTAGCCACCACAGAGCAGGACGGATCGAGTTCTCATCCACAAGTCCACAGATCACAAGAACACCTTAACCTCAGGAGGCTCTTCTTCCCCTTGTACTGTTCTTCATCAGCCCAAGAGGCAATCCACCACCACACACTGGAGTAGGGTATTAGACCACAATGGTGGCCCGAACCAGTATAAATCTCGTGTCTTTCCGTATTGTGAGTTCATCGAGTTCGTCCGCGAGATCTTAGCGAGCTAGGGCATAGATCGGTAGGAGGGAAAGAACTTCGCGCCCACCCTAGAGTTTGAACCTTAAGGGTTTTGCCGGAACCCCACATCCGACAAGTGCTTTGCCTTCTTCCTTGTGTTCCACAACTATGACTGTGCTGACCACCCGGCTTATGGCGCCGATGTAGAGAAGCATGGGCTCCTTAGCAGTCGGAGCCGCCAGGACAGGCGGGGTGGTCAACATATTTTTGAGCTAGAGAAAAGCTTCATCCGCCTTGTCGTTCCACTCGAAAAAACTGGTCTTCTTCATTAGCTGGTACAGGGGATGATCCTTCTCGCCCAGCCAACTGATGAAACGGCTAACGGATGCCAAGCAGCCGGTAAATTTTTGCACGTCCAGTAGTCGGGTGGGCACCTCCATCCTCTCGATGGCCTTGATCTTCACAGGGTTGCATTCTATGCCGCGCTCTGAGACAAGGAAGCCAAGAAGCTGGCCGGCTGGTACTCCAAAGACACATTTCTCCGGGTTGAGCTTGATCTGAAAGCGGCGCAAGTTTTCAAAGGTCTTCTAGCAGCGTTCCATGCTTCTCCATCTTCACCACAATATCATCACATATACATGGGCATTTCTGCCGAGTTGCTTGAGGAAACACTTTTGCATGCAACGCTGAAACGTGGCGCCGACATTTCTCAAGTGGAACGTCATGGTCAGGTAGCAGAAGGCTCCGAATGCCGTGATGAAGGCGGTCTTCAGCCTGTCGGCCGGGTTCAGCTTGATCTGATGATACCCTGAGTATGCATCCAAAAATCTCAACAGCTCACATCCGGCTGTGGAGTCAATCACTTGGTCGATCCTCGGCAAAGCAAATGGGTCTTTGGGGCAAGCTTTGTTGAGGCTGGTATAATCAATACACATGCGCCACTGCTTATTCTTCTTCAGTACAAGGACTAGGTTGGCTAACCATTCTGGGAAGAACACTTCCATGATTAAGCCGGCTGCTAGAAGCCGGGCTATCTCTTCTCCAATAACTATTCTCTTCTCTTCTAATAGGCGGCGCAAGGGCTGCCTGACTGGCTTGGCATCATATCGGACGTGTAGCTTGTCCTCGGCGAAATCTGTCGGAACACCCGGCATGTCCTTAGGAGACCATGCAAAGATGTCCCGATTCTCACGGAGGAAATCGATGAGCTCGCTTTCCAATTTGCTGTCAAGGTTGGCACCTATGACAGCGTGCTTCTCCGGGTGCTCCAGGTCCAAGGGTATCTTCTTTGTTTCTTTCGCCGGCTTGAACGAGCCCTCGGCTTCCGACTCCTTGGGGTTGGGTGACATTTCCGGATGCTTGCCTGCAATCGCCACAACCCGGTCAAGGAGCTGCTTCTCAGCCGCGATCACGAGGGACTCGGCTAGCCGGCTGCTGTCTGCTGCGCAGGCGGACGACTTCTTGTAGTCCCCTGCTATGGTCAGGATTCCCTTGGAGCTCGGAATCTTCATCTTGATGTAAGCATAGTGAAGGACCGCCATGAACTTGGCCAGAGCAGGCCGGCCAAGTAGTGCATGATAAGGGCTCTCCAGGTCCACCACCTCAAACCAGACTGGCTCTCAGGGGAAGTGATCCTTGTCTCCAAAGAGGACGTCAATCTGTGTCTTGCCGATTGGTGAGCAGGAAAGGCCAGGAACTACGCCATGGAAAACAGTCCGACTGCGGTAAAGATGTCTCTGTTTGATTCCCAACTTCTCCATAATATCTTGGTACAGGATGTTGATGCTGCTGCCGCCATCTATCAGAACCCGGGAGAAGCGAGCAGCCCGCCTTTCTGTGGCGAAAATGGCATCCAAAACCAGAGCATAGGAACCGGGAGAGGGCATCACCTCCGGGTGGTCAGCTCTGCTCCAGTTGATGGGCTTTTCAGACCAATGCATGAACTTGGGGGGTCTCCGATGCCACTGCATTTACTTCTTGTTGCCGCTACCGTCTGCTGTGCTTATCGTGGGCCACGCTGGTGAACACGACATAAGCTCCATGCTCCTCAGGATATTCATCTTGTATTGCGCCGACCGACCGAACCGCCGGGTGCTGGGGAGGAGGAGGCGGCGGGCCGGCAGGCGGAGGAGGCTGGAGTCCATTGCCCTTAGCGATCCTGGTGAGCCAGTGGCAGTTCCGAGTGGTGTGGTTGGACGGCTTCGCGCCGCTATGGAACTTGCAGGGTGCGTCTAGAGTCTGCTCGTACGAGAAGCCGGGCAACCAGTTGAGCTTGCCGCCCTTCTGGCATTTGGGAGGAGGCTGCCCTTCCGGCTGCTGGTCTTCAATTGTGGCCACCTGCCGGCTTGTGGAAGCCGGCTGCGAGGCCTTGCGCTTATGGTCATTCTGTTGTTGACGCTGACTGGTGTCACTAGCCGGGGTCCGAGGAGCTTGAGGGGCCACCTTGCCTGATGCGTCAACTTGGATCTCCGCCTTCATGGAGGAGTCGGTCGTGGCGTACTTGTCTACTATGATCAGCAGCTCGTCGAGGGTCGTTGGCTCGTCGCGGAGAAGCTTGTGCTAGAGGAGGGTGCCTTCTCGGCACCCGGCGGTGAACTACTCGATGGCCTGCACCTCGTGCATGCCCTCGCAAGAGTTGTGCAGCTCAGCCCAACGCGTAAGGTAGTCATGAGTTGATTCGTTGGGGCCTTGGACGCACAAGGAGAGCTGGCGAGGCTTGGGCGTCCGCCTGTATGTGCTGGTGAAGTTGCGGATGAAGGCTTCGGTGAAATCAACCCAGCTATTGATGCTGTGGGGCTTCAGGCTGTTCAGCCATGTCTGGGCCGTGCCCTGGAGCATGAGCGGAACGTACTTCACGACAACACGCTTGTTGCCGTTGGCGATGCTGATGGCTGTGGAGTAGTCGACCAGCCAGTCCTCCAGCTTCACGGAGCCGGTGTACTTGGGCGTATCTCTCGGGTGCGTGAACCCTTTGGGGAAGGGCTCATCTCGGATGCGGGGGCCAAAACAAGGTGGACCCAGCTTGTCTTCTTCTTCTAGCGCCAGGGAGCGGTTGAGGCGATCGATCCGGTGGCGGGCGTCGTTCTTTCCAACTCCTTTTCGGCGACCAAGGCGGTCGCCGAGCGCCGGGTGGTCAACATGCGGCGGGGAAATGCACCTCTCCCTACGGGGAGGGGGAGGCGGACAGTCGTCTCACTGCTCCACTGCTCTTGGGCGGCCGTCTTGGTCGCGCTCGATGGTGATGCGAGTCCGGCTGCGGCTGGCGGCCGGCTCCTTGTCTCTTTTATCGCGGACGCCACCAGCCGGTGTCCGAGATGTCGTGCCTTGCTCTCGGCGGGGAGGCGGGTCATTGTTTCGCCGGTTGGGCGCCTCGGTGCGGCAGCCGACGTCTAGCTGCTCGGCACCCGCGTCAAGGAGCTGCTGGACGTGCTCCGCCATGTGGCGACGCTCGTCGCCCTCGAGCGTGTCTAGCTCGTCTGCACCCGCCTGGGCTGCTCGTATGTTCTTTGCGGGCATGGCATAGACGGGGCAATCCGCCCTGAACATTCTGGCAATGGCCGTGTCGTGCTGCTTGATCGTTTCAATGCGACTAGGCCCACCAGGAGCCGGCGTGCTGCCAACGGCATGGTCCATCTCACGCTGGTAGGCTTCCGAAAGGCGTCTCATGCTGGCCAGCTTGTTGGCGCTCTTGACGAGCTAGATGCGGCGCGCTTACAGCGTCTCGGCATCGGCGTCTTCGTGTATGGGCGCGGCCAGGTTTCGCAGTGCCGCCTGCAATGGATCCTAGCATCTGCGAAACCTCACCCCACGATACAATGGTGCTCCTCGAGTTGTATGCTAGAGGTAGAAGAAGGCAGGCACGCTCTCTCCTTCCTCTAGGTACGAGTCTAGGTCTAACAGGTTGGGAACCCTTTGCATGGGTGCCCTGGGGGGTTTATATAGGCCTACCCCCAGGGGTACAATAGTAATCTAGCCGGGTGTAGGACCCGGCTGTCAGTGTCTCTGGTCGCCGGCTTCTCCGCCGGCTGCTGGGGCCCGCCGCCTGGTGGGCCCCGCCGACTGGTCTGGTATGGAGCCGAAAGGCCGCTCCCACCGCTTGCGGGTCTTGCTGGCTACTGGTTACTATAGCCGTGATGCTAATGACGTGTACTTGGTCAGGGAAGCGTGGCTACAGTCTCGCCGACTGGTGGGTGATCACTGTAGCCACTCCCCCCTCTCATCTGGTTAATGGCGCACGGACCCCGAGGGAGGAGGGGCCGCCTGCTGGAGGCCGGCCTTCCTCGGGTCCGACTGGTCAGGCCTTCGCCGTCCTCCGGGCTCTCGCTGCCCGGTAGGGCCCGCCGCCTGCAGGCCGTACCGACAAGTCGTCGTGGGAACAGGGCTCCGCCTGCCAGCACTGATGTCAGGGGTGGAGTGGCAACTGTGCTGCGCCGGGCGGAGATCTCCGCCTGTACGAATTACTGTGGCCACGCCCGGCCCTGGATACGGGGGTGATGGGCTATACTATAGCCTCACCCTGCCTTGTCTTCTTAATGGGGTGCAGACTCTGACGGCGCCGCGGGCCGCCTGCTAGGAGCTGATGACCCACAAGTATAGGAGATCTATCGTAGTCCTTTCGATAAGTAAGAGTGTCGAACCCAACGAGGAGCAGAAGGAAATGATAAGCGGTTTTCAGCAACGTATTCTCTGCAAGCACTGAAATTATAGGTAACAGATAGTTTTGTGATAAGGTAATTTGTAACGAGCAACAAGTAACAAAAGTAAATAAAGTGCAGCAAGATGGCCCAATCCTTTTTGTAGCAAAGGACAAGCCTGGACAAACTCTTATATAGAGAAAAGCGCTCCCGAGGACACATGAGAATTATCGTCAAGCTAGTTTTCATCACGTTCATATGATTCGCGTTCGGTACTTTGATAATTTGATATGTGGGTGGACCGGTGCTTGGGTGTTGTCCTTACTTGGAAAAGCATCCCACTTGTGATTAACTCCTATTGCAAGCATCCGCAACTACAAAAGAAGTATTAAGGTAAACCTAACCATAGCATGAAACATATGGATCCAAATTAGCCCCTTACGAAGCAACGCATAAACTAGGGTTTAAGCTTCTGTCACTCTAGCAACCCATCATCTACTTATTACTTCCCAATGCCTTCCTCTAGGCCCAAATAATGATGAAGTGTCATGTAGTCTATGTTCACATAACACCACTAGAGGATAGACAACATACATCTCATCAAAATATCGAATGAATACCAAATTCACATGACTACTAATAGCAAGACTTCTCCCATGTCCTGAGGAACAAATGTAACTACTCACAAAGCATATTCATGTTCATAATCAGTGGAGTATTAATATGCATGAAGGATCTGAACATATGATCTTCCACCAAATAAACCAACTAGCATCAACTACAAGGAGTAATCAACACTACTAGCAACCCACAGGTACCAATCTCAGACTTAGAGACAAGAATTGGATACAAGAGATGAACTAGGGTTTGAGAGGAGATGGTGCTGGTGAAGATGTTGATGGAGATTGGCCCACTCCCGATGAGAGGATCGTTGGTGATGACGATGGCGATGATTTCCCCCTCCCGGAGGGAAGTGTCCCCGGCAGAACAGCTCTGCCGGAGCCCTAGATTGGTTCCGCCAAGGTTCCACCTCGTGGCGGCGGAGTCTCGTCCCGAAAGCTTGCTTATGATCTTTATTCGGACAAAAGACTTCATATAGCAGAATATGGGCACCGGACCAGGGGGCCCACGAGGCAGGGCGGCCCGCCCAGGGGGGTAGGGCGCGCCCCAACCCTCGTGCTCAGGGTGTGGGTCCCCTCTGGTATTTTCTTTGCTCCGTATTTTTTATTATTTCCAAAAATAACTTCCGTGGAGTTTCAGGACTTTTGGAGTTGTGCAGAATAGGTCTCTAATATTTGCTCCTTTTCCAGCCCAGAATTCCAGCTGCCGGCATTCTCCCTCCTTATGTCAACCTTGTAAAATAAGAGAGAATATGCATAAGTATTGTGATATAATGTGTAATAAAAGCCCATAATGCAATAAATATCGATATAAAAGCATGATGCAAAATGGACATATCAACTCCCCCAAGCTTAGACCTCGCTTGTCCTCAAGCGGAAGCCAATAACGATAAATATGTCCACATGTTTAGAGATAGAGGTGTTGATAAAATAAAATACGAACATGAGGGCATCATGATCTTTCTTATAACAGCAATGTATATAGATATTTTCATATGATTTCTTATGCTCAAGTAATAATTTATTCACAATGTCAAGTATGAATCAGAAACTTCATTGAGAACTAACAAACTGTATTCTCAGTCATTGAGGCAATCACAATTTATCATGACATCAGAAAGAGTATATGTAAGAGCTTTTCGGCAAGTCCACATACTCAACTATCATTTAGTCTATCACAATTGCTAACACTCACACAATACTTGTGGTTACGGAGTTTTAATCGGACACAGAGAAAGATAGGGGCTTATAGTTTCGCCTCCCAACCTTTTACCTCAAGGGTAATGTCAACAATAATAGTTCATGCTAACTTACATCCAATTGGATATATATATATCAGGATCTTTCCAACACAATGTGCTTGCCAAAGGATAAAATGTAAAAAAGGAAAGGTGAAGATCACCATGACTCTTGCATAAGGTAAAAGTAAAAGATAGGCCCTTCGCAGAGGGAAGCAGAGGTTGTCATGCGCTTTTTATGGTTGGATACACGAAATCTTAATGCAAAAGAATGTCACTTTATATTGCCACTTGTGATATGGACCTTTATTATGCAGTCCATCGCTTTTGTTTATTCCAGATCACAAGATCGTATAAAGCTTATTTCCTCCACACTAATCAATCATACATATTTAGAGAGCAATTTTTATTGCTTGCACCGATGACAACTTACTTGAAGGATCTTACTCAATCCATAGGTAGGTATGGTGGACTCTCATGGCAAAACTGAGTTTAAGGGTATTTGGAAGCACAAGTAGTATCTCTACTTGGTGCAAAGAATTTGGCTAGCATGAGAGAGAAAGGCAAGCTCAACATGTTGGATGATCCATAACAATATACTTTATTTTAGATATAAGAAAACATTACCCATCACCTTGTCTTCCTTGTCCAACATCAACTCTTTAGCATGTCATATTTTAATGAGTGCTCACAATCATAAAAGATGTCCAAGATAGTATATTTGTATGTGAAACCTCTCTTCCTTTATTACTTCCAATTAATTGCAACGATGACCAAAGCTATGTTTGTCAACTCTCAACAACTTTTAGTCATCATACTCTTTATATGTTAAGTCATTACACTCCATAAGATCAATGTGATGTCTTTTTATTCTTTCTTTTTCTTTTATTCCCTCAAGATCATAGCAAAATAATCAAGCCCTTGACTCAACACTAATCTTTATTATATAGCTCACGGACTCGATTACATAGAGGGATCATAAAGCAAAACTCAAAACTAGATCATACCAAAAACTATCATTCTACTAGATCAAGATATTACTAAAAGGATCGAACTAAGAAAACGGTAAAGATATGAGTGTGATGGTGATACGATACCGGGGCACCTCCCCCAAGCTTGGCAGTTGCCAAGGGGAGTGCCCATACCCATGTGATTATATCTCCTTTGCCGGTGAAGAGGGTGGTGGAGTTGTTGACGATGTGGGCTGGTCGTCCATCTTCCAAGGCATAGGCTCACCATCATAGAAGGATGATCGAGTCTCCGGGATCCTCAAATCTGCAGCCAAACTCATCCTCTTGAATCTATATTCATACTCACAGTTTTGGTTTTGCAGGTCATAGATTTGGGCTTGGAGGTGCTCGATCTTCTCGTGAAGCTTGAAGATGGTCTCCCCAATGTTCTTGGCATCCAGCTTGTGGTTGTTGGTGAACTCCGCGATCATCATGTGGTTGGCATTGAGTCCGCGTTCCACCATCCCCTGGCACATGAAAACTTGTTGCTCCATTGCTTCGAGCCTCGTCTCCATGCTTCCTATCCTCCTTGGTCCCTCAACATCGTGGATGTGCAACAACCCATCACGCATCTCAATGGTTTGAGGGTGTTGCGCACTTCCGCGAGGTAGGGGTTGATGACCTTCTCGAAGAACTTGTCCTTGGGGGCACTTGGAGATGTCATGGTGATCTAGATCTATCAGAAAAATAGCTCAAAACAAAAACAGAGGATATTTGCGTGGTACGGTGGTCAAAACCTTCGGGAGATTATATAATGAATTTTTACCGACCGAAAGAAGTATCATGCAACAAAACGGAGTCCGGAGATGGCACGGGGTGCCCACGAGGCAGGGGGCGCGCCTAGGGGGTAGGGCGCGCCCTCCACCCTCGTGGAGCCCTTGTGTCCTTCCCGGACTGCTTCTTATTTTTCTATTTTTCTAAATATTCCAAAACGGAGGAAAATTGCCATTAGAACTGTTTTGGAGTCGGTTTATTTACCGTACCACGTACCTATTCCTTTTCGGAGTCTGGAACGTTCTGGAAAGTGTCTCTTATGTATTCCTCCGGTGTTACGGTTTCAATAACATTAGTTTCAACATTTATGGGATTACCTGAGATATAATGTTTGATTCTTTAACCGTTCACCACCTTCGGATTTGTGCCTTCGAAGTTGTTGATTTTTGTGGCACCGTAATGATAGACCTCCTCGATAACATAAGGACCTTCCCATTTAGAGAGAAGTTTTCCTGCAAAAAATTTTAGACGAGAGTTGTATAGCAATACATAATCACCTACATTAAACTCACGCTTTTGTATCCTTTTGTCATGCCATCTTTTAACTTTTTCTTTAAACAACTTGGTATTTTGATAGGCTTCGGTTCTCCATTCATCAAGTGAGCTAATGTCAAATAACCTCTTCTCACGGCAAGTTTAAAATCATAATTGAGCTCTTTAATAGCCCAATATGCCTTATTTTCTAGTTCGAGAGGTAAGTGACATGCTTTTCCATAAACCGTTTTATACGGAGACATTCCCATAGGATTTTTATATGTAGTTCTATAGGCCCGTAATGCATCATCCAGTTTCTTGGACCAATTCTTTCAAGACCTATTAACAGTCTTTTGCAAAATTAATTTGAGTTCTCTGTTACTCAATTCTACTTGACCACTAGACTGTGGGTGATATGGAGATGCAATTCTATGACTAACGTCATACTTAGCAAGCATTTTACGAAAAGCACCATGAATAAAGTGTGAACCACCATCAGTCATTAAATATCTAGGTACTCCAAACCTCGGAAAAATAACTTCTTTAAGCATCTTAATAGAAGTGTTATGATTAGCACTACTAGTTGGAATAGCTTCTACCCACTTAGTAACGTAATCAACAGCAACTAAAATATGTGTATACCCATTAGAGGAAGGAAAAGGTCCCATATAATCAAAGCCCCAAACATCAAATGGTTCAATAACAAGTGAATAATTCATAGGCATTTCTTGACGTCTACTAATATTACCAATTCTTTGACATTCATCACAAGATAACACAAACTTACGAGCATCCTTGAAGAGAGTAGGCCAATAAAAACCGGATTGCAATACCTTATGTGCAGTTCTGTCTCCAGCGTGGTGTCCTCCATAAGCCTCGGAGTGACACTTGCGTAGGATCTATTCCTGTTCATGCTCAGGTACACAACGTCTAATAGCACCATCTACTCCTTCTTTATAAAGATGTGGGTCATCCCAGAAGTAATGTCTTAAATCATAGAAAACTTTTTCTTTTGCTGGTATGTGCAACTAGGTGGTATAAATTTAGCAACAATTTAATTAGCATAATCAGCATACCATGGAGTAGTACAAGAAGCATTTATGACATTCAGTTGTTCATCAGGAAAGCTATCATGAATAGGTTGTGGGTCATCAAGAACATTCTCTAACCTAGACAAGTTGTCCGCAACGGGGTTCTCAGCTCCCTTTCTATCAATAATATGTAAATCAAATTCTTGTAGCAAGAGAACCCATCTAGTAAGTCTAGGTTTAGCATCTTTCTTTTCCATAAGATATTTAATAGCAGCATGATCCGTGTGAATAGTTACTTTAGAATCAACAATATAAGGTCTGAACTTATCACAAGCAAATACAACTGCTAAGAATTCTTTTTGAGTAGTGGCATAATTTCTCTGGGCTTTGTCTAGAGTTTTACTAGCATATTGAATAACATTTAATTTGTTATCAACTCTTTGTCCTAGAACAGCACCTACAGCATAATCACTAGCATCGCACATAATTTCAAAGGGTAACTTCCAATCAGGTGGCTGAACAATAGGTGCAGAAATTAATGCTTTCTTCAGTATTTCAAATGCTTGTACACAGTCATCATCAAAAACAAATGGTATATCTTTTTGTAATAGATTAGTCAGAGGCCGAGAAATTTTTGAGAAGTCCTTAATGAACCTCCTATAAAAACCGGCATGACCAAGGAAACTTCTTATACCTTTGATGTCCTTGGGACATGTCATCTTTTCAATAGCATCAAATTTAGCTTTATCAACTTCAATACCTCTTTCAGAAATTTTATGCCCCAAGACAATGCCTTCATTAACCATCAAGTGGCACTTTTCCCAATTCAAGACAAGATTAGTTTCTTCACATCTCTGCAAAACTCGATCAAGGTTGCTCAGGCAATCATCAAAAGAGGATACATAAACTGAGAAATCGTCCATGAAAACTTCACAAATCTTTTCACAAAATTCGGAGAATATAGCCATCATGCATCTTTGAAAGGTAGCAGGTGCATTACATAAACCAAAAGGCATACGTCTATAAGCAAAAGTACTGAAAGGGCAAGTAAATGTGGTCTTTGCTTGATCATCAGCTGACACAGGTATTTGAGAGAAACCAGAATAACCGTCTAGAAAGCAAAAAATGTGTATGTTTGGATAATCTTTCTAGCATTTGATCAATGATTGGCAAGGGGTAATGATCTTTTTTAGTAGCTTTATTTAATTTGCGGAAATCAATTACCATCCTATAACCTGTAATAATTCTTTGAGGAATAACAACTTTATTTAATTTGCATTGATGTCACCATTAAGCTTGCCAATAGACATACAATTTCACCGATTGGGATTGTTAGAGATGTTGAAGTCTTGTGTGGGGAAACTAAATATCCTGCTGATTTTCTTGTTCTTAGTTCCCCACAAGATAGCTTTTGTCCCATTATATTTGGTAGACCCTTCTTGAATACTGTTAATGCATCTCTATTGAGGCAGGGGGCGCGCCCAGGGGGGTAGGGCGCGCCCCCACCCTCGTGCTCAGGGTGTGGGTCCCCTCTGGTATTTTCTTCACTCGGTATTTTTTATTATTTCCAAAAATAACTTCCGTGGAGTTTTAGGACTTTTGGACTTGTGCAAAATAGGTCTCTAATATTTGCTCCTTTTCCAGCCCAGATTCCAGATGCCGGCATTCTCCCTCTTTATGTAAAACCTTGTAAAATAAGAGAGAATAGGCATAAGTATTGTGACATAATGTGTAATAACATCCCATAATGCAATAAATATCGGTATAAAAGCATGATGCAAAAATGGACGTATCAGGAGCCGGCCTCTCTGGGGGCCGCCTACAAGGAGTCGGTCCGTCTTGGTGCCGCCTTCTGGAGCTTAGCCGCCTTCTGGCAGCCGGCCGCTTGGGACAGCCAGTCATCAGATGGCGGCGCTTCAACTTGATGTCCTGAGGGGCGCAGCCGGCCCCGATGTCTTGAAAGGCTCAGGGACTCGGGTTAGGCTACCCGTGGCCCATTACTCCGACAGAGGGCTTTGTCAACTTAGTCAATATGAACGATTCTAGCTCCAGTGACCGTACGATGTCCTTCCAACGGTGGTAGTGCTTCTTCAACCTCTGGTCTTGTTGCTCCAGCCGCCCGAACTAGCGTTGGTCGTGCCCTGTGCTCCTGCTTCCCGTGGCCGGTTGTGATGCCGCGGAGGCCTCACTGCCCCCCTACTACTCACACCGCTGGCTAGGCCCTGCGGCGACGGCAGCCTCACACCGTAGCCGAACCAGTGAACCCTCGTACTCCTCACCGTGTGGGCATCCACTGCCGCGTCTTCCCCGGATCCGTGTCGTCCCCTTCCTAGGCCTCGCCGTCGTCCATCGCCCTGGTGCTCTCGGCGCGGCGTGGTCAATGTGGTCAAAGAACGACTTCCGTCGGAAGAGTACTGTACGTGGAGAGGCTGACAGCTGGGTCCACGGCCGCAGCAAGGAAGTGCCTCCTTATTACGCGCAAAATAATTATTCCTCCACCTGACAGGAGGGACCCACTAGACGGGCCACCGTATTTCGCGAAAAAATGTTTCCCCCTGACTGTTGGGACCCACCAGCTACATCTTCGCACGCAAGGAAGTGCGTCCATATTATGTGGAAAAAATGATTCGCCCCCTGACTGTTGGGACCCAACAGCTACATCTTCGCACGCAAGGAAGTGCCTGACAGTCGGGACCCACCTGGTCGAAGCATACGTAGCTTTGTTATTCTGGTCGCGAACGTGTACGTACATACTGGTCGATGTAGAGGCGCGCACGTGTCGTAGTAGAGGCGCGCACATAGCATGTACACGTACGTACAACGGCCAGGGTACAAGAAATAAAATACGGCCACGTACGTACATACGGGCGGGGTCTTGAACGCCTACTCGCGCATACGTACGGCCGGGGCTCATGTACATGGCTGTGGCTGGGTCGTAAGGGAGAAACTTCGTCGTCGTCGTGTTCATGGGGAGGCAACAGAATGCGTCGTGTTCATCGGGAGGCAACGGATACAAGAAATAAAATACGGCCACGTACGTACATACGGGCGGGGTCTTGAACGCCTACTCGCGCATACGTACGGCCGGGGCTCATGTACATGGCTGTGGCTGGGTCGTAAGGGAGAAACTTCGTCGTCGTCGTGTTCATGGGGAGGCAACAGAATGCGTCGTGTTCATCGGGAGGCAACGGAACGCGTGCTGTTCATCGGGAGCCAACCAGCTTGGACGAAACAGGCAATGGAAACGAGGCCTGGCGTACCGCATAACGGAGGAAACGGCCTTGTGTTCGACCGGCCACGGTGGAAACGGGATCCTGTTCGTCGGGAGGGGTCTGGCATACCGCAAAATGGAGGAAATGGACCTCCTACGGTCGAAACGGGGTCCTGTTGATCGGGAGGGGTGTGGTGTACCACAAAACGGAGGAAACAGACTTGTGTTGGAGCACTACGGTCGAAACGGGGGTCCTGTTCATCGGGAGGGGTGTGGCGTACCGCAAAACAGGACTCCACGGGATACTGTTCATCTCCACCGTCGACTGCCTCCACGGGCTACTGTTCATCCACCGTTGACCTCCTCCAGCCTCCACCTGCGACTGTTCATCCACGGGCTCCTGTTCATCCAGCCTCCACCGCGCGCTCCTCCACCGGCTACTGTTCAACCAGCCCTCTCCACAGGGGTCCTGTTCAACCATCCCTCCACGGGCTACTGTTCATCCAACCCTCCACCGGCTACTGTTCAACCAGCCCTCCACCGGCTACTGTTCAACCAACCCTCCACGGGGTCCTGTTCATCCAGCCCTCCACAGGAACCTGTTCATCCACCAGCTCGATTGATCGGGGTACTGTTCATCCAGCGGCAATGGCCTATACTACCACGGGTTCCTGTTCATCCAACCCCCGCCAGGAACTATTCAGCCAAACCACCCAACAATGCTAATTGTTCATCAAGGGAAGGTGGCAGCAGTGTTCGATCGGCTTCAGTTAGCAGCAGTAGCGAAGGAATCACTCGGGAACAGTTAATAGCAAGGGATCGATCGATCGCTCGGGTTTAGTGTAACACGTAGCCTGCAGTGCAATCGCTCGGGTTCAGTTAGAGCCCAACGCCTTGCTTGGGTTCAGTTAGTGTGCAACGCCGCGCGCACACGCGCGTACGTATGAGAGAAACGAGCATCGCTCGGCCCCCGACCAGCCACCGTAACCGGGAACTCCCCGATATTTTCCTCGCCCTCGATTCTACCACGGTTTTTTCCGTCATGGACGGCCTAAAGAATGTCATGCAGCTGCGTCTCCGGCCCGCCCAGGACGAAAAGCCCATTTTCTGTCATGATTTTTGGTCATAGAAGTAGGACCCCACCACATCTATGATGATACCGGGTTTTGTCACAATTATTGTGATAGAAGTGTCACAAGTATGACAGAAAAAAAATTAGTTCAGCCCAAAACGTCACGGATGTGTCTTTTTTTGTAGTGTCTATCACACACGGTTCGTCCTGATTTCTAAATAAACTACCCGCCTTTAGCTTGCGCAGGTGGTGATTTTACAGCACTTGCATCGCACACGGTTAAGCCAGTACTCCACCCTTTGCTCGTGCTTGCGGAGTCGTGGTGATTTTACAGCGCACTTGCATCACACACGGTTGATCCAATACCTCCACCTTTGCTCGCGCTTGCGTAGTCGTGGTGATTCACAGCGCACTTCCATCACACACGGTTAAGACATTATACCCGTGTCCGTTGAGCGTCATCAGAGTCTTTGCTGCAAAAAAAACGTTAGAGAAGGTCAGAAGACAGACACACCAGTAGGTGGCCCAAATATATATGAGTGAAAAGGGTGGTCTGTGATGTTCAAAATGCCAATGCACAACTTTGACCGCGCGGGCCCACGGTTGGGCGCGTCGTCGAAGATCGATGAGAGGGGCCAGAAGTTAAGAACCACCTGGAAGTGGCCAAATATATGTAGGAATCTTGGGTGTGATGTTTAAAACTTTAATTACACAATGCACAACTTTGGTGTCACCTGCCTCGCAAACCCGAAATCACCCTTGGATATATCTATAATGACATAATGTCGTAGCTAGCTAGGGTGCTTGACCCACCACCTCCCACTTCGTGTCAGCGGGGCAGATGCACGTAATGATAATTTGGTCATACATGCATGTCGCCATGACCTACCATAAGACGGACCTATGAATCTATCGTTTGGTCAAACGACAACTGTTGTTGTCGATAAAACGCTTGGGCCAATAGATTGAACCATCAGAAAAATCGCACGAGAGGGGCCACAAAACCAGCACCTCTTGCATGCGGCCCAAAATGATGTACGTTGGAAGGGGTGATGTGTGTTTTCAATATAGAATAATATACAATTTAGATGTGGTGCTTACCTCTCGATACAAACAACAACCATGAAGGCCAGGTAGTTAAGGACGAGATATGCAGGGTACGGTGTAGGTCGAACCTAGAATTCCGAGCATGTGGGAGGGAATCCTGACATCACATGAGCTCGAGCTTTGGTTGAACAACATGTGACGGTGACCGGCCCTAACATGAACTAGGAGGAATCCATTCATGGCTAACACATACCCCTCACTATCTGTCAAAGGGATGATATATATACACTCGGGGAGCCCACAGATATGTGTGTCGTCACAAAAAACCGCACAAGAGAGACATGGTCGATCAGAAGACCCCGTATACACTACATGTGGCTCGAAATATGTATGGGTACGGTGGTGTGTGATGTGTTTAAATCCTGAATGCACAACTTCAATGGGCCACCAACTACATTACAAACCGAACACGGTACCCGACCCCAAGCCTGGTTCAATACGTATGATGTCGGTTTCCCAACTTCGAGGCGGCGGGGGGGGGGGGAGTGTCATCCAATGCATGCGCTCCAACTTTATTTGGTCTAACATGGTACACATAGCAATAGGAAACCATCATGGTCAAACCCTTCTCGTTGTTGGGTCAAAGGGATAGATTGTGTGGGGACCCCACATTGTCAGTAAAGGATACTATATACCTCGGGGAGCCCACAGATATGTCCAGCGTCTATGAACCGCACAAGGGAGACATGCTCGATCAGAACACCGTGCCCCCTATACCCTGCATGCAACCTGAAAAAGGTTTATATAATCGTCATGACAGGTCACTATAGAGTCAATCATTCTTTAAGTTTTTAGAGCAAAAAATAATCAATAAAAACATAGTCTACAAGTTAGCAAAACAAGGATGCGAAGGTTTATATAATCGCCATGACAGGTCATTATAGAGATATTTATCTCATTATCTCTATAATGACCGTGTCATGGCATTTAAATGAAGCTTGAGATATGCAACTTCCCACCGGGTGACCCATCCTTGGGCTACTCCAGCCTGAGCACGCTTAACTTCTGCGTTCTATTCGACTAGGCTAGCGGATGGGAAGCTGCACCTTGCTGATAGGAATTGCCTCCTTGCCTGAGGCGTTTCATGCTGGTCAGCCTATGGGACCTAATCCCTCCTGTCACACACATTTGTGCTTTTAGAAACTGTGTGCGATATTTACATGGCCGATGTGTCGCAGCCTAGCCTTCAATGAGCACTGACACTGGTAGCGGGAAAATGATGGGAGAAGAGGCCGGAAACCGATAAGAGGAGCGGCCGGAAACGGTAGCCTATTTGGATATATAACAACATTAATATAGAAAACTTAGTAGAGAAGGAAGCGTGAGCTAGCACGACGCATGCGCACAGTGCTTACCCATATACTACATGTGTTGTCGAAAGGGCTGAGGATTGTCATTCGATCTGGGAGCATCCAATGGTGCATACGTATGATCTGTGGGGTTTGGGTTCTGGCCAATCAGAATGCATGACTCAGATCATGCGCGCAGCAGGGGGGAGGGGGCATCGGCCATGATTTGGTAGGCACACGGCTTTCGTGAGTGAACCGTGTGCTATTTGAAAACATTTTGTGAGAAGAATCTTGGTTTTTAAATCCCCATAAATCCAAAAATCACCCGAAAATCGTGAAACTTGGCATGGTGTCAGGACATGGCACATATATGTCGAGGATTTTTTTTCTCCATTTTGGCGCAAGTTTTATTACAAGCCTCTTACAAATTGGAGCTTCTCTCAAAGAAGCCTCATGATTCCGATAGGAACATGTGTCCCCTTTGTGGTCGAAATGATAATCACTGCCTCTTTTCGCCTTGTATTTTCTTCTATGGGCAACATGGAACGACATGATATCCGTGCTGGAATTTAAACTTATTCAGGGTTCGTTTGGCCTTTTTACACACTAATTGAGTTTCCTGGGCATTTAATGTCCATAATTCAAATCTGAACTACAAATACATGCTCCAGTTCACCAAAATGGCTAGAAAAATTATACATGTGTCCTTGGGTGCATGTTTAGGTCCCATGCCAGGAATGGGAAAGAATTACAACCATACCGGCGTCCTGGCTCATCCTCGAACATTTGGAATCTCGAGTTTTAAATCCCCATAAATCCAAAACTCAGCAGAAAGTTATGAAAGTTGGCATGGTGTCACGTAATGGCACCTATATGTCGTGGTAAAAACATTGTCCAATTTGGGCAAAGCTTTATTGCAAACCTCTTACAAACCGGAGCTTCTCTCAAAGAAGCCTCGAGGTTCCGATAGGGAAACATGTTCCCCTTGTGGGAGAAACGTAATCACTGCCTCTTTTTGCCTTGTATTTCCTTCTACGAGCTACAAGGAACGACAGGATATCCGTGCTGAAATTTAAACTTATTCAGGGTTCGTTTGGCCTTTTTATACACTAATTGAGTTTCCCAGGCATTTAATGTCCATAATTCAAATCTGAACTACAAATAGATGCTCCAGTTCACCAAAATGGCTAGAAAAATTATACATGTGTCCTTGGGTGTATGTTTAGGTCCCATGCCAGGACTGGGAATGAATTGCAACCGTACCGGCGTCCTGGCTCATCCTCAAACATTTGGAATCTCGGTTTTTAAATCCCCATAAATCCAAAACTCACCAAAAAGTCACCAAAGGTGGCATGGTGCCACGTCATCGCACATATATGTTGTGGTAAAAACATTGTCCAATTTGGGCCAACCTTTATTACAAACCTCTTACATAATGGAGCCTGTCGCAAGAACCCTCGTGGTTTTGATATGGAAACGTGTCCCTTTGTGGGCGAAACAATAATCGCTCCCTCTTCCAGCCTTGTATTTTATTCTACACACAACACGGAACAACGGGAGATTCACGCTGAATTTTGAAATTATTCAGGGTTTGTTTGACCTTTTTTATTCATTAATTGAGTTTTCTAGGCATTTAATGTCCATAATTCAAATCCGAAGTACAAATACATGCTCAAGTGCACCAAAATGGCTAGAAAAAACGTACATGTGTCCTTGGGGCGCATGTTTAGGTCCCATGGAACAAATGGGAATGAATTCAACCATCTCGGCATCCTGACTTGGCCACAAACATTGCGAATCTTGGTTTTTAAATCTCTCCAAATCCAAAACTCACCAGGAAATCATGAAACTTGACATTCTGTCACTACATGGCACATATATGTCGTGGTAAAATAATTGTCCAATTTGGGCCAAGCTATATTACATTCCTCTTACAAACCGAAGCTTCTCGCAGCCCTTGTGGTTCCGGTAGGGAAACATGCCCCTCTTGTGGGCGAAACGATAATCGCTGCCTCTTCTTGCCTTGAACTTTGTTTTCTACAGGCAACATAGAATAATAGGAGTGTCGTGCTGAAATTTGAAACTGTTCAGGGTTCATTTCGCCATTGTATATATTAATTAGGTTTTCTAGGCATTAAATGTAGTCCATAATTCAAATTTTGACTACAAGCACATGCTCTAGTGAAGCAAAATGGGTGGGAAATCGTACATGTGTCATTGGGAGTTTAGGTCTCATGGAATGGGAATGAATTACAAACTTCTCGTCGTCCTGGAACATTGGGAATCTCAGTTTCTAAATCCCAGTATATAGAAAACTCACCCGAAAAACATGAAACTTGGCATGGTTTCATGACATGGCACATATATGCCGTGGTAAAAAAATCGTCCAGTTTGAGACAAGGCACACACATTAATAGCCAACAAAGTCCTTTTGAAACAAATAGCAGACACGTTAATATCGCAAACGATTGTATTATATGAACCATGTGTTCCTGTAACCATTTAAGTGCGGCCACTACCTCTGCCAAAATTTTAACCATACTCGATGGCGTGCATGCAGCTATTTAAATTAGACGGGACGAGAGCGAGAAGTCCGCCGTGCAGGCTCGACGGGACGCGTGCGAGCAGTCTGCCACGCAGCGACGGGACGCATGCATCCTATCCACCTTGCAGGCTCGATGGGACACATGCGAGCAGCAAGGCCGCCCATGCTCACCGGGAAGCGAGCTCTTTGACCTCCATCCACCAGCCGACCGCCTCGCTCACAACTTCTCCATTAATGGCGGCCAAGCTGCTGTTTAGCACGCGGTTAATTAAGGCACCTTGACGGAGGGTGTTTGCTTGTGATCCCATGGGAGCATTTACTTTGTTCGTGTTTTCAACTCGTATTCTGGCCAAATTTAAATTTCCACATAGGGCAACGAATAATACGACGACAAATAAAATGGCAACGGATAATACGATGACAAATTTACAATGGCACGGATAATAATTGTCTTACATATTCCAGATAATTTAAAATGCGACATGCGGCAAAGCCCGGAATACACGGGGGCAAGAGAAGAAGGAAATCGCAGACAATGATCTGGGTCGCTACTGTGTCTACTCGTCGATGGATCGCTGATACGTCTCCAATGTATCTATAATTTATGAAGTATTCGTGCTGTTATATTGTCATTCTTGGATGTTTTACAATCATTTTATAGCAACTTTATATCAGTTTTTGGACTAACCAATTGACCCAGTGCCCCGTGCCAGTTGTTGTTTTTTGCTTTTTTTTACATCGCAGGAAATCAATATCAAACGGAGTCCAAACACCGCGAAACTTTTTGTGGATTTTTTATGGACCAGAAGACATCCAGCGGGCCAGAGAAGCACCTGGGGGGTGCCACGAGCGGGGCACAACCCACTAGGGCACGCCTGGGGGCATAGGCGCGCCCTGGTGGGTTGTGGCCACCTCGGTAGCCTCTCGTACCCCCTCTTTGCCCTATAAATCACGAAATATTCCAGAAACCATCGGGGTTAACCTAGGTTGGAAGTTCCGCCGCCACAACCCTCTGTAGCCACCGAAAACCAATCATGAGCCTGTTCTGGTACCCTTCCAGAGGTTGAGATCATCACCGGTGGCCATCTTCATCATCCCGGCGGCCACCACGATGAGGAGGGAGTAGTCCACCCTCGTGGTTGAGCGTTTGTACCAGTAGCTATGTGTTTAATCTCTCTCTCTCTCTCTCGTGTTCTTGAGATGTCACGATCTTGATGTATCGCGGGATTTGTTAATATAGTCGGATCATATGGTGTTCTCCCCTCTCTATTTTGTGATGACTTGAGTTTTCCATTTGAGATTTCTTTTTATCAGATTGAATAGTTTTATGGATTTGAGAGCACTTGATATATGTCTTGCATATGAATACTCGTGGTGACATTGGGGTAACGTACTGATTCACTTGATATATGTTTTGGCACTCAACTCGCGGATTCCCGAGGTGACATTGGGGTAATCTATGCATAGGGGTTGATGCACGTTCTTGTGTTTGTTTCTCTAGTAGAAATCTTGGGGCACTCTTTGAAGTTCTTTGTGTTGGATTGAATATTAGGAATCTGAATTTGCTTTGGTGTTATTTTAGTACGAACTCTTGGTTAGATCGATCTAAAATAATAGCTTTGAGGTGGTTTCGTACCCTACAAACAATTCCGTCTTATGTTCTCCGCTAGATAGGAACTTTGGAGTGATTCTTCATCGCACTTTGAGGGATGGTTATATGATCCAATTATATTAGTACTATGAAGAGATTGCACTAGGGAAAGTACGGACCCTAGGCCTCATTTTCAAGCATTGCAATACCGTTTGTGCTCCGTTTTATCAATTGCTACCTTGCTATTTTTATTTATTTAGATTATAAAAAATATATTTCTACTATCCATATTACACTTTTATCACCATCTCTTCGCCGAACTAGTGCACCTATACAATTCGCCATTGTATTGGGTGTGTTGGGGACACAAGAGATTTCTTGTATTTGGTTGCAGGTTGTTTGAGAGAGACCCCCTTCATCCTACGCCTCCCACGGATTGATAAACCTTAGGTCATCCACTTGAGGGAAAATTTCTACTGTCCTACCAAACTCTGCGCTTGGAGGCCCAACACGAGTCTACAAGAATAAAGTTTCATAGTAGACATCAAGCTCTTTTTTGGCATTGTTGCCGGGGAGGTGAGTGCTTGAAGGTATATATTTAGATCTTGCAATTGAATCTTTTAGTTTCTTGTTTTATCACTAGTTTGGTTTATAAAAGAAAAATACAAAAAATGGAATTGATGTTGCATCATATTATTCATATTTATAATATATTTCATGAAAATGCTGGAGAGGAAAGTTGTGCTCAATTTATAGAAGCAGAATTCAATAGAAAGTTTGGTATAAATGATGAGCATGATTGCAATGTTGTTGGTATGAATTCTTTGAATATCCATGATGCTAATCATATGCAAAGCCATAAGCTTGGGGATGCTATGTTTGATGAATAAGATATTTTTAGTCCCCCAAGATTTGGTGTGCAATTTTTTTATAATGATTGCATGCCTCCTATTTACGATGATTATAATGATGAAAGTGGATTTGGAGAGGTCCTGACTTTATTTAGTGATGAATCCACCATTTTGGATGAGGCTTCAATTAACTATGATAACAAAGTTGCTATCTATGATGATTATGGTGATGACATCTATGCTATAAAGAATAATGATAACCATGAAACTTGTCATCATGATTTTAATTTTCACTCTCATGATAGTTATTTTGTTGAGTTTGCTCCCACTACTATTGATGAGAAGAAACTTGCTTATGTGGAGAGTAATAAGTTTTCTATGCTTTTGTGTCACGAAAAGAATGCTTTATGTGATGGTTATATTGTTGAATTTCTTCATGATGCTACTGAAAATCATTATGAGGGAGAAACTTATGCTTGTAGGAATTGCAATAATATCAAGTTTCCTCTCTATGTGTTGAAAATTTTGAAGTTATGCTTGTTTTGCCTTCCTAAGCTAGTTGATTCTTGCTCCCATGAATCATTTGCTCAAAATATCCCTATGCATAGGCAATGGGTTAGGCTTAAATGTTCTAATCATACACTTCATGATGCTCTTGTTATGTTTCAATTCTTTTCTTTTATGTGAGCATCATTGAAATCATCATGCCTAGCTAAAAGGCATTAAAGAAAAACGCTTGTTGGGAGACAACCAAACATTTACCCCTCCTGTTTTTGTGTGTTCACATGATTATGCTACTGTAGTAATCATGCTTTATAGGTTTTGTTTCAATAAAGTACCAAGTAAAGCCTTTGGGGTAGTGTGGATGATAGTTGACTTGATTCTTTGCAAAAAACAGAAACTTTTGCTTCCAGAAACAGAATTGTTGAAATTCACTGGAACGTGATAAAATCCTGAATTTTTTAAAGATGATGGGTATACAAATTCCCTACGTTTTCCTTATTTTTTAGAATTTTTGGAGTAGCAGAAGTATGGTTGGTGTACATATTAGTACAAACTGTTCTGTTTTTGATAGATTCTGTTTTCAATGCATAGTTTGCTTGTTTTCTAGTTTCTATGGCTTATATTGCTCAATATAAATTGTGGAAATGATATGCTATTGTAGCCATTGTGTGGAAACAATTATGAATCTTGTCTTTAACAGTACCAAAGTGAAATGGTTTGCTCTTTATCATACTAACCTATCTCACGAAGTTCCGTTAAGTTTTGTGTGATTGAAGTTTTCAAGTTTGGGGTGAGATGTCGATATGAGGAGAATAAGGAGTGAGAAGACCCTAATCTTGGGGATGCCCAAGGCACCCCAAGTTAATATCCAAGGAATATCCAAGCAACTAAGCTTGGGGATGTGCCGGAAGGCATCCCCTCTTTCGTCTCCAACATTATCGGTAACCTTACTTGGAGCTACATTTTTATTCGTCACATGTATGTGTTTTACTTGGAGCATCATTTTCTTTTGTTAGGATTTGCTTTATGCTATTTAGAATAATGTTTTGCATCTTCCATTTCAATAAAAATGTCAATGATAGCCTCCACCATGGTTATCTTGCAAGTATATGAGTTGCTGTTTCAAAACAGAAAATTTATCGATGTTGCAAAAATTCCCTAGAAAAGTTAGAATGTGATAAAATGCTGAATTTTTTTGCAAAATAAGCTATGATAAATTTTCTACAGTGTTGTAAATTTTCATAATTTTGGGAGTTGAAGAAGTATTGATACTCTTGCATTCTTTACAGACTGTACAGTTTTGGCAGATTGATGTTATGTTTGCACTGTTTGCATATTTTTGCTTGTTTAATGATTCTATTTGAGGATAGGAGTGTTAAATATGCAGTGGAATTTAGTATGCCATGTTAAATAATAATTTTAGTGATTTTCTACAGTAGAGAATGATAAGGTTTTTGCATTGGTTTATACTAACTTATCTCACGAGTTCTTGTTGAGTTTTGTGTGGATGACGTTTTTAAGATTTAGGGAAACCGTGATATAAAAGGAATTAAGGAGACACAAAAGCTAAAGCCGGGGGATGCCTAAGCATCTCAAGATAATATTTCAATAAGTCTCAAGCATCTAAGCTTGGGGATGCCCCGGTAGGCATCCCACCTTTCTTCATCAACAATTATCGGTTAGTATCGGTTGAGCCTAAGTTTTTGCTTCTTCACATGAGTTGTGCTATCCCTGAAATATCATTTTATTATCATTTTTCTTGCTGTTTTAATAAAATACTTAGATTTGAAAGTTTTATATAAGAGAGAGTCCTGACATAGCTATCTATTTACTTAACTACTCGATTGATCTTCACTTATATCTTTTTGGAGTAGCTTGTCATTTACTCTTGTGCTTCACTTATATCCTATGAGTAAATTGTTGAATGAATTGAATAACATGAAGTTGAAATTATATGTTCATATCATGCCTAGTGGTAGCTTCACATTGGGTTTAGAAAGTGAAATCTTTTGAACCTTGACAATCACAATATTGGTCATACAAGCAATTCCCGAATGATTACTACAAGGAAGAGAACTTTCACATGCAAATACACTATCTTGGAAATCTTTTGTGATTGTGAGCCCCTATCAAAATATTATATGCCAAAATTGTTGACGTTGGACAAGGAAGACAACATAATGACTTATGTTTGTTCATATTCACATAGAAGTTATATTGTCATAAATCCTTCAACATGTGGTGCTTGCCCCCCATCTTTGGTAGCCAAAAATTCCACACCAAGTAGAGATACTACTTGTGCATCCAAAAACCCTTAAACCCAAATCTTATTTTCAAGAGTCCACCATACCTACCTAAGGATTGAGCAAGATCCTTCAAGTAAGTTGTCATCGGTGCAATAAGGCAATAAAAATTTCTTCTAAAAGTGTAAGAGAAAATTGAGCGTTGTACGAACTTGTGAGGGTAAAGAAATAAAAGCGACAGACTGCATAATAAAGGTTGCCATCACAAGGGGCTATATAACGTGATGTTCTTTTACACTAAGGGGTTGAGCATACAAACAAATAAGCACATGGCAACACCTGCTTCCCTCTGCGAAGGGCCTGTCTTTTACTTTTATGTATTTACTTTTATGCAAGAGTCAAAGTTTTCTCTCTATTCCTTTTTATTTTTCTCCTTTGGCAAGCATCATGTGGTGAGGAAAGATCTAGGCACATATGTCCAGTTGAATATGGGTGGCATGAGTTATTATTGTTGACATCACCCTTGAGGTGAATACGTCGGGAGGCGAAATTATAAGCCCCTATCTTTCTATGTGTCCGGTTGAAACGTTTTGCTCATGTCTATGCGGTGAGTGTTAGCAATCATAGAAGACTATACGATGGTTGAGTATGTGGAGCTCTTACTTACACTGTTGAATAAGTTGAATTGCAATTGTTTGGTGACTGAGAACATAGGTTGTTGAGTTTCAAGAGAATTCATTGTTTGAACCTTAACATGTGAATTGGTTGCTACTTTAACATGAGAAGTTTTATGAGAAAGAATAGATATTATGATTCTAGGAAAAGTGATTGAAATTATCATTGATCAAATGTATGCACTTTACTAGCATTCACACTTCATAAATTTTTTATTTTATCATTTACCTACTCGAGGACGAGTAGGAATTAAGCTTGGGGATGCTGATACGTCTCCAACGTATCTATAATTTATGAAGAATTCATGCTATTATATGATCATTCTTGGATGTTTTATAATCGTTTAATAGCAACTTTATATCATATTTTGGGACTAACCTATTGACCCAGTGCCCAGTGCCAGTTGTTGTTTTTTTCTTGTTTTACATCAGAGAAAATCAATATCAAACGGAGTCCAAACACCGTGAAACTTTTTGTGGATTTTTTATGCACTAGAAGACATCCAGTGGGCCAGAGAAGCACCTGGGGGTGCCCCGAGGGGGGCACAACCTAGGTGTGTTGTGCCCACCTCGGTGGCCTCCCGCACCCCCTCTTTGCCCTATAAGTATCCAAATATTCCAAAAACCCTCGGGGTTAACCTAGATCAGAAGTTCCGCTGCCGCAAGCCTCTGTAGCCACCGAAAACAAATTGGGAGCCCGTTTTGGCACCTTGTCGAAGGGGGAGATCATCACCGGTGGCCATCTTCATCATCCCGGCGGTCTCCATGACGAGGAGGGAGTAGTTCACCCTCGGGGCTGAGGGTATGTACCAGTAACTATGTGTTTGATCTCTCTCTCTCCCGTGTTCTTGATTTCGCATGATCTTGATGTATCGCGGGCTTTGTTAATATAGTCGGATCATATGGTGTTTTCCCCTCTCTATCTTGTGAGAATTGAGTTTTCCCTTTGATATTTCATTTTATCGGATTGAATAATTGTATGGATTTGAGAGCACTTGATATATGTCTTGCATATGAATACTCGTGGTGACATTGGGGTACAGTATTGATTCACTTGATATATGTTTTGGCATGCAACTCATCGATTCCAGAGGTGACATTGGGTAATCTATGCATAGGGGTTGATGCACGTTCTTGTCTTTGTTTCTCCGGTAGAAATCTTGGGCACTCTTTGAAGTTCTTTGTGTTGGATTGAATATTAAGAATCTGAATTTGCTTTGGTGTTATTTTAGTATGAACTTTTAGTTAGATCAATCGAAAAGAATAGCGTTGAGGTGGTTTCGTACTCTGCAAACAATTCCGTCTTGTGTTCTGCGCTAGATAGGAACTTTGGCATGATTCTTCATCGCACATTGAGGGATGGTTATATGATCCAATTATATTAGTACTGTTGAGAGATTGCACTAGCGAAAGTACGCACACTAGGCCTCATTTTCAAGCATTGCAATACCGTTTGTGCTCCGTTTTATCAATTGCTACATTACTGTTTTTATTTATTCAGATTATAAAAATATATTTCTACCATCCATATTACACTTTTATCACTATCTCTTCGCCGAACTGGTGCACCTATTCAATTTGCCATTGTATTGGGTGTGTTGGGGACACAAGAGATTTCTTGTATTTGGTTGCAGGGTTGTTTGAGATAGACCACCTTCATCCTACGCGTCCCACGAATTGATAAACCTTAGGTCATCCACTTGAGGGAAAATTGCTACTGTCCTACAAAACTTTGCGCTTGGAGGCCCAACACGAGTCTACAAGAATCAAGTTGCATAGTAGATATCAAACGCTGGGCGATGACATCCTCCAACTCCTTCAATTCCTTGCAACTTTTCTTGAAAGCAGCCACAGATTCCTCAACCTCCTGCTCGCGCTCGATCCAGAGCTTCCTCAAGTCACCCATCAGTTCCTCGACGACCGCTGTCAGCGTCAACCCCGAGGCATGTAGCACCTTCCAGCTGGTGGCCTCCTCCTCCTTCTCGGCGAGCGCCTTGAGGAGCTTTGCATAGTCACCCATGAGTTGCTCGAAGAGGCCGGTCGCCTTGTCAACCGAGGCATCGCTGATCTCGAGCAGCTTCATCAAGCCGTCGACCAGCTCCTGCTGCTTAATGAGGCTAGCAAGAATGTCGTCGTAGCCGGCCAAGGACTTCAGCAACGCCAGCTCGTCACGATTGCTGATGCGGCGAGTGCGCTTGTGAGAGCCCTCCCTTGCCCGTGAGAGCTCGTTCAAGGGCTCCGCGCGCACCGGGACATCTCTGCTGTGGCTGCCGCGTCACGGCGGGACCTCTCTAGTGCTTCCGCGGCATTGGTCTTTGCTGCCTGGTTATATGTCCACCCCAAACTCCTCCTACCGGTCAGGGCGGAATGACTTGACAGGAAAGACCAATTTTGTGGGTGATGAGGAGAGGATTTATGAAGTAATTTTCGAGTGGGTAGTTTTTATAGCCCGGTGCTAAGTGTGAACACATATTAGTTTGCTAGGTGTGAACATATTTGCAATTACTGATTGAGTTGTAATCTGCAATGTGACGAGAAACAAGGTCAAAATTAATTGATGGTTCTGGGCCTACAATGCCCGTTTCTGTTGTTCTGGCTCATCGCGAACAGTTCTTTTGGATCAACCGTATGCCGTGCATCGGAAGCCCGAAACGTGGGCCCGTGTTCTCAGATGTACGTGTACGTGTCTGCCCACTATCACACATGGTCAAGATATCACCATCGTGTCCTATGGATGCGCCATCACGCTTCCCACGGGGTGCCAGAAGGTTGACCATGTGGTTGCTCGCCGATGAGGCGGCCGCGGCGCGCTCTGCTCATCGTTGAGGCGGTCGCGGCGTGCTCTACTTGCATCCATCCGCGCGTTTGCTCGCCATTGAGCCGGCTGCGGCATGTTCCGCTCTGGCGTCCCTGCGCGCGCTCTGCTCGCTGTTGAGGCAAATTTACAATGGCAACGGTTAATAATTGTCTTACATATCCAGGATAATTTAAAATGCCACATGCCGCAAGGCCCAATACACTCACGACCTACATATGCATACAATTAGAATAAAATATAGGATAAAAGGTTGAGCTGGCGGCCTTCCGACGACGGTCTTCTCGGACTCCATGATCAGCATAACACCCTTGCGACCATTCATTCCAAGTGTCCTGACCCGCCTCTGCCTACGGAGTTGCTGGCGTTGGGAGGCTCTTGGGGCTGGTGCGCCTCTTCTAGAAGAGCTTGACAGCGTGCAATCACACGCATGATATGTCCATGGAACCGTCCATTTCCATGTCTCTGGTCTGGTAGCAAATTCCGTCCATCACCTGCATCCTCAAGATATCACGTTGGCGATGTTCTACTTCGTCGGGGACGTCAACTCCGCCAAGGATGAGGTCGAGCCTGGTCACCACATCGTCGGGATCGAGGTTGACACGGCCGCGGCGGGCAATGATGAAGCCGCAGGGTACCTGTGTCTTGACTCAATCACAGAGGTCCTCTGCCCATTCCTTGCGGGGCATCAGGCTCTCGATGAGCACCGGAGATGGCGGCTCTTCGGGTGGGTCATCGATCATGCCGCAGCTCTGGATCTTTTGCACGGTGGATGGCAAACTGCTCATCACACCTCCTCTGCAATATGTCGATTGTGCGCCCAAGGACTGTCACGCCAATATCGCTGCCGATGGGCCATGGTGCCTCCACCGGCCGATGAAGCTCTTGCTCCTCGACCTGCTCCGGCTTGTTCTCCTCGCCAAAGATGTAACACAGGTACGGGTCGACGTCGAAGCTTTGGCCGTTGCCTGGCATGTTTGGAATAACTAATGGTAGATGGGTGAGGACTAAATCTGCAAAGAGTGTCGCGATGGCGCATTGTTGCCTAGGTTATATGCAGCAAGCCATTAGCTGGTGGCAAGAAACCGATGAGGGAAGAGGCATGGATTTTAAAATTCACCCATGTGGAGCGCGGGAAGCATTCGTTGGAGCGCGGGAAGACTAAGTGGATCACACACACAACCGAATACCGTATGCAGTGCCACGTGTTATTTATCACACACGTGTTAACATAAGGAAACGTATGTGTAACTTACTAATCATCGCACACGAGTACTCGCAGACGCATCGTGTGCGATACTCCTAGCCACCACAAGCAACTAGTTTGCATTTTTCAAAGTTTTTTGTATGAACAGAATCGCGCACGAACTAACTATAGTAACCGTCTGTGTTATAATTTCTCATCGCAAACAGTTCATCCGAGTGGGCTGTTTGCTGCATATCACAGACATCTTGTTTACACAAATCGTTTGTGTTCTTTTGGCTCATCGCAAACAGTTCATCTATGTGAACTGTATGCCGCATATCACACACATCTTGTTAAGTTGAACCGTTTCTGTTCTCTTCCCTAACTGAAAACAGTTCGTCCGAGTGAGCCGTATGCCATATATCACACACACCTTGATCTGGCTGACCGTTTCTGTTGCATTCCCTAATAGCGCACACTTCATCGGAGCAAACTATATGCTGTATATCACACATATATTGATATGGCTGCTCGTTTTTGTTGCTCTGCCTCATCGCAAACAGTTCTTCTGGATCAGCCGTATGCCCCGCATCGCGCACGTTACTAAAATCTGAACCGTGTTTGATGTCTCCGCCATCGCAAACGTTTTGCATATTTTTGATGGTTTGTTTACATCCTCATTTGCGATTAATGCATCGCACACAGTTTCGTCAAAGGGTCTCTGATCGTAGTGTCGCATTAGCAGCATCCTGCAGTATTGTTTCTACCAAGCTAGAGGACCACGCAAGCTCTGCGTCAATCTTAGGGAGTTGCCAGTCGCTTGCAACCCCATAAGCATTGCAGTCGGGCATCCACTTCAGGATGTGGTCCCAAGCGGAGTTAACATTCAGCGGGACGATCCCTGCCGGCAACTTGAACGCCCGAGGCTACCGAACAGTTGTTCGCACAACCATGCATGGTCGTAAACTGAGAGGTTGTTGGTCAGACTGGGGTAAAATCACATCCTGTCTGCGGCATCTCTGTACTGCCAGGCAAACCTGTCCCTCTTCTGCAGAGGCGCGATGCGGCACCGGAGGAAGTCAGCCCCCACATGCCCGATGGTCAGCCCGTCAGCCTTTAGACGGGTAATCCTGTTTATTGTTGAGCGGAGCCTATCATCAGTAAGGCCAAATTCCCTCCAGTCATTGCCGCGCACAATGCACATTGTCCGCGCCTGGCAAAACTCTGGGGCCTCCTCATCCTGGATCTAGCACCAGTCGACCCGCCACTCCTCCCATTTGCCGCGCTGCTGACCAGGGAGGTAATCCCAAATTTCCCTTGCCACCCGAGGAATCCAGCTTATATTCCCGGAACGACGAGCTTTTTTCTCCACTCGCGGGACGAAATAGTGCCTGAATAGATCCAGATTGGGGGCGACCCCGACAAAGTTCTCACACAAGTGGGCGAAAATCGCCATGCACGCCATTGCATTTGGCGTGAAGTCCAGGAGGTGGAATCCATAGATTACCATCATCGCTTCGAAGAAATCCGAGAAGGGGGGACAGAGGCCGCAGAGAATATATGCGCAGAAGAATCGATACGAGTCCGGCGGATCCTCTTTCCCCTCCGCCAGGACCTTGGGCGTGCCATGCCCCTTTGGAACTTCCCTCCCCCACATGTATCCATACCTCGCAACCAAGGCATCGCCGTCCAGATTCGGCGGGAAGAAGACCACATCTCCCCTTCGCTTATTGTCCAGCTCTGTTGCTCTCTTCTTGCTCCCCTCCAAGGCCACATCCTTTGCGGTGGTCGCCCGCTTCCCCTTGGGGGCGGCAATTTTCTTTCCCATCTTCTCAGGTTGTGGTAGGGATGGGAGAAGGAAGCTGGATGGGGATCGGAGGCGAATGTGGGAGAGGGGGGAGAGCGGTCGCTTGGCTCGCGGAAGAAGATGGTGGAGGGGTGAGACGGACGAAGAATGAGCAGTGCCTCTTCGTGTTTTCTCTTTTAAGGGAAAAAGACGTGGGGAAAGCGCGACTCTTTGCCATTCCCTCTCAGAAAGTTACCATTTTACATTAACTGCTACAGTCCCATGACCTGCACTAATTGCGCGGAGTGAACGTTGGTTCACCAGTCATCATGACGAACCGCTGCACGCACAGCGTTCAATCGCCATGTGTCCATGCACTATTTGGGGCCTAACCCAACGTGTCCAGTGACACATATGGCTCAGGCCGGGGGCTTCTATCGGGGTACACAAACATGGGTGTATGTTTCCCCCTGACTTGTGCCCAGACAGGAAAATCTCCGGCATGACAAGAACAAAGCAAAGTACACCGAGCATCCAAGGCAAGGCCAAGCAGGAGACATAGCTCTTTGAGAAATCAAAGGGCGGATCAAGAAGACCAAGACGAGACAAACAAACGAGATATCATTAAGAAAAAACATACCTTGCCGGGCAGGCGAGCCTGACAAGGTCGAGGTTACCCCAAAGACAAGTCTCAAGGCTGCTGGCCGGGGACGCCGAGGGCAGATTACCCCGCCAAGGCTCCACCACTCCACCTCACAACAACACAAGCCACCTATCGGTGCGGTGTCAAGCCCCCAAGTGATTAAGTGGCTGTTATTTGGCACGTGGTAGCCATTTCTGAAGGAAATCACCTCCAAATGACATCCGTCCAGGGACGTGTCATGCAGGCAGGCGAGAAGGTGGCTGAATGGCACAGCAAGGCTTGCTGGGCTACACCAACGATGTGACACTAACGGGTGCATTTAATGCGCCTTGTCCTATCTGCGGAGTTAGGTATGATACCACTGTTCGCTATCTAATCAGTACGTAATGACTGATTTGCCATTGTGGTAACCCCTTGACCTATAAAAGGAGGGCCGTGGCAACTTTAGAAAGGATTCAGATGTCGGGACCCCGATTCCAAGTCACATCGATCTAGCCGGTAACACCTCATATCACTTTGCGGCCTCACGCACGGTATTCCCACGGGTGTCGCCTTACCATGGCCCGGGACCGTTTGCGTCTTTTGGCTCACGTATATGATAGTGTCGCTAGCATCCATATGACAGAGAACCCGGGCCGACATGACTAGTCGTGAACCCAAAGTGGCACTAACTTACGGGGACAGGCATACATGAATCAACATTGAGCATGTCGGTCAGCAGCGTGCGAATCCGGGCTGTAGTACTGGGCTAACAGGACTCTGGTGAACCGGGCTGTAGCAGGCTAGGCAGGACTCCGGATGTCACCGCGTGACATTTCCCCGAAGGGACAGACACAGGAACAAAGTGAATCACATGCCGGCCAGTCAAGTGTTCCGGAGCAGTAGTGCTGGGCTAGCAGGACTCCGGTGAACCGGGCTGTAGCGGACTACTATGGCTCATGGAAGCACAAGAATACATTTCCCCATAAGAGAGGCTACCAAGGATAAACAACTAGGTTGTCGGATCCCGCACATACCAAGCATTTCAATCATACACACAATATGCTCGATATGTGCAAATACAACATGGCATCACAACAAGACTCTACGACTCATAGTATTTATTCATTAGGCTCCGAAGCGCCAGATATTACAAACATGGGTCTCATGACCCAACATTCAGAGCATACAAGTCAAACACATGCGGAAGCTTAACATGTCTGAGTACAGACATCTACAAAAGAAAAAGGCTGCGAAGCCTGACTATCTACCAGATCCTGCCGAGGGCGAAAGATCGTAGCTGAGGTATCAAGCTAAACGTCGAAGTCCACACGGAACTACTAGCGAGACTGACGTCTCTCTGCAAAACATAAAATCGGCAAACGTGAGTACAATTGTACCCAGCAAGACTTACATCAGAACTATCTACATATGCATCGGTATCAACAAAAGGGTGGTGGAGTTTAACTGCAGCAAGCCAGCTTTGACTCAGTGGCTAACCTGAACTACGACAGCAAGCAACTCTTTTGAGGTGGCGCACACGAGTCCGCATATTCACCATATCAATACACCACTATGGATCCGCTCCCGTCTCCCTACGAGAACGCCATCCATAGCACTCACGCGTATCTTGCGAATTTTAGAGTATCCACTTTCACTTGTCTATGAACTATTATAGGCAACCCAGAAGTCCTTTACCGCGGACACGGCTATTCGAATAGATCATATTAACCCTGTAGGGGTGTACTTCGTCACACACGCTCTCGCCACTTACCACCATGTACATGTCGTGTACCTCGGCAACCTTCAAGCGGAAGCCTGGCGAGGGAGTCGGCCACGACCTAACTAACCACACAAGTCTCTCGTCCAGGTTTATCGCCTATTCGGGTTCCATCCGCAAGGAGATCCGGCCGGGGTGTCGCTCACGGCCCCAAACGATGTGTGAAGGGTTCCCAAGCCCACCTCGATGGATGGATCTACACTTGGTACACCGTGCCACGGTGCCTAGTCTGTCCCAAGCCCACCTGTACTGGGTACCACTTGGTAGACTACTAACACTACCTACAAACACCAGAAACTAGTTGCAACTCCTGGACAGAGATCAGGTTGATTAATAAGTCGAGAGAGCTTGGAGCGCCCGGAGCCCAATGTGTGGTAGTAACTGTTCATGGATCACAAACACAGAACTCAGTTCCTGAGGACGGTTTCAATGAGACAACCCACCATGTACTCCTACATGGCCTCTCACCGCTACCTTTACCAAATCATGTTCACACACTTAGCTCTCACACAATAGGACATGTTCACAACTTTCCAATTCATTCCCGATGAATCAGACCTGACACAACTCTAAGCAATAGCAGGCATGACAAACAGGCATGAATGAGTAGGCACATCAGGGCTCAAACAACTCCTACTCATGCTACTGGGTTTCATCTATTTACTGTGGCAATGACAGGTCATGCAGAGGATAAAGGGGTTCAGCTACCGCAGCAAGTAACAGATGAATCGTTGTTGTCCTAATGCAGTAAAAGAGAGCAGGAGCGAGAGAGTGGGATTGTATCGGAATGAGCAAGGGGGTTTTGCTTGCCTGGCACTTCTGAAGATAGCATTGAGTCTTCATTAGTGTCAACGATCACATCGCTGGAACATCGTCTACCGAGAGGGGACAAATACCGGCAACAAAGAAGAAATTCAATCAATGCAATGCACAATATGATGCATGATCATGACATGGCAATATGCTGTTGATTGAGCTAATGCAACTATAACCAGGGTGGTTTGAGTCATTTTGAACCAAAGGTTCAATCCCAAACTCAACTTATGAATTTAAATAGTGCCTTATCATGTTTGATATAAACAGCAGGTTTAAGTTGCTCTAACATGCATGAAACCAGTGCAGATGGATAGATTGGATTTTTCTAATAATTTTTCATATATAAATTATTTCATTATGAGCTATAGATTATTTTCTATGATTTTTTGAAGTTTGGTAGCATTTTCTGGAATTTCCTATCTAAGTATAAATCTAGTAAATGCTTTATTGCGTCAGTAGTGCGTCAGGGTGACGTCAGTGGTCAACTGACCCGGTCCAGGTCAAACCTGACCTGTGGGGCCTACCTGTCATTGACTCAGCTAACTAACAGAGTTAATTAACCTAAACTAAAACTGTTAGCGGGGCACACGTGTCAGTGGCCCAGGGGAGGGTAATTAGTGGCCTTATTAGCTTAGCCTAATTGGACACGTCAGCCGGCCGGGGTTAGGCCGCCGGCGATGGCCAGACGAGGCGGAGGGCGTCGGAACTTGCCCTCCGACGACCAAACGGACGGCGGGCACCACCAGTGCGAAGCCCAGGCTCTCGCGCATCCAGTGGAACAAGCAGGAGACCGTGGGGTGGCCGGAGGCGACGACGGCGTCAAGGTCAACGGCTGCCGGAGCACGGGCTCGACCGGCGTGACGCTACGGTGTACGGGAGAGAGAGGTGAGCAGTGCTATGCCTTCCTGGGAGCACGCCGAGCACAACTACGTGCTTGGTTGGGTCAGGCGAGGTTGCCAGTTGCGGCGGCGACGAACGCGGCGGTGACGAGCTCTCGGGCTCAACGGAGCCCGCGGTTAGTGGAAGAAACCGGCAACGGGGAGAGAGGGGTTCGGTGCGGGGGCTCACAGCGGGGCTAACGGAGGGGTTGGCTGGCGCGGGGACGACCGGTGGGCAGCGAATCGACGCCGAGGATCTCTGGGCACCGAGGTTGAAGAAGACGTCGGGGACGGTGTTGGGGTGCTTCCTCGGTTGCTTGGCTCGGTGTGGATGAAGAAGACGACGATGCGGAGCTCAAGGTCTCATCGGCAGGGCGAGGGGTGGCCGGTGGCCACGGGTACGGCGATCGGCGTCGGCGAGCTCGGTCGGTCGAGCTCATGTTCTTGCGGGAGAGAGGGGGGAAATGGGTGAGAGCGAGACGGTTGTGCACGGGGCAAGCGTGGCGTCGTGCGGGGGTCCAGAGGGAGGCGGGCAAGCAGGAGGCGGCGGGCGCGTGCTTGCGTGCGGCGGCCACACGCGCTGTCCTCCTGGCGGGAGGTAAGTGATGACTAGCAGAGGCCAGTGGGCTGGGCCTCTGCTGGGCCGCCAGGTAAGTGCCCAGTTCTTTCTCTCCCTCTCTTTTATTTTTTGTTTTCTAATTATTTTGATTTGTTTTGAATTAGTAGAAATACTAACTCATTTTGTAAAATCCTGAGAATAATTGTGGGCACTATTAGAATTATTTCCAACTGCCCCCAATTGCTTTCATAAGTATTGAAGCATTAAAATATTTATAGGCATTAAATGCTTCAATTCAAATACAATATGATTTAACTAAAAATCCATAAATGGCCAAGAAATATGCTCATCATTTTTGGCAGAGGTTTTCACCTTTATCAGAAATCATGAACATTTTCAAAGGCATTTTGGGTTCTTTGAAAAAGATTTTATGTGAACCTATTTGAGTTCTTTCTGGTGCTAGGGTTTGATCAATCCCCATTTCGGCTTTAAATAAAATTTAAACATGCTGCAACAAACATGTGCTAGCCTAGTGAAATGTAAAGCTAGGGATGTGACAACTCACCCCCACTAAACAAGAATCTCGTCCCGAGATTCAAGGCGTGAGGTAAGTAGAAGGAGGGGACACAAGCTAACACGATCTCATGATCTACCTTCCCTTCTCACAGATGTTGATTCATTGCTTCAAGTTGATTTTGTCGTCTTTGCCTTCGAGATCTTCATCCAACACGACGTCAAAAGAGCAAAAACTCTACGAGAATTGATCTTCACGAAGATTGAGCATCTCACGATCAACTCATGGAGTAAGACATAGTAACATCCCTTGAGCTGAGACACAAATCATACATCCAGAGGGATGGAGTGAAACAGATGACGAAGGTTCACTGGGTAGGCAACAATTCCACACTTACGAAGGTGGTGAACGGTTGTCAACGTAGCGAGGAGTTGAGTTGCCACGATACCATAACAAGACATATTAAGGAAGATGACTCGCGAAATATCCCCTTAAGTGGCAAAAAGAATTACTTTTGATTCAAAGATCATTGAAACTCTTTATACCAGCCCAAGGCAAAACACAACAATCGTTTGGCGGAGTACGAAGGATGGCACAATGGCGGTGCAAGCTGGGAACAAAATGCAAATGATGGGAATGATTCTAGTAACTGGGGAGAAACCCAACAGTAGAGAGTGATTCCACTATTGGAAAGGTTATAACATAACCGAGGAAATTGGGGCCAATCCCAGTTAGTGCCGACGATGACACCTAATGCTTGCGCGTGCTCTCAAGAACTTGAGCCTTTCCATATTCATCAAGTTTTACCAATATCCGTGCCGAGGATCCTGGCATCATATCTTACTACGATGATGAATAGTGATGGACAATGCGGATACAAAGGAAGATAACACCTTCTCAAACTTCCCCTTAGCGAGGCTAAGGAAACAGAATCTGGATGATCGACCGAGAGACATTTAGCACTCCGCTTCTAATGTTCTCCTTGATGTGCTAGTGCAACCCATTTATTAAAATGGTTTGGTACGTAGAACATCAAGTAAAAGGTCGGACTTCGGGAGCACAAGAGTCCATAAGGAATATCTACGGAAGTAGAATCTTACGAAATCCTTATGGAGAGGTGGCCAACTTGCTCAATCAAGATACTATAATAATAGGTCTTCCGGTTGGGTGTGTTGGCCACGACATCCACTCTACCGGTTACCGAGAGACCAATATTATAGCTCTTGGGAAACGTTCCAACCATCACATCTGCCCGAGATTCAGATCTGGTTGGTGGTAGGATATTCCAGACTCATCGAGTCTAGGAAGAAAAATGAAGGTTTGCAACACAAATCGACGAGATGACGTTGCGAGATTCTCAGGGGATGAACTACGATAGCAAGCTCCAAAACATGAGCTGGTTCTGCTACAACATGTGAACACGCTGTCCCAGACAAGCATGACCACATAGTAGTCTTACAACAAAACACTGCCGAGCTCTGGTTGGGAACCATCATTAAGATAACGAAGTCTTGTGCATGTACGTCCGGGCCCTTCAGGAGTAGCGCATGAACTTCTTTTCTTTGAACAAATCAATCAGTGGCTTGGTGTGCTAGGAAATACCGATGGGATGGAGGTAGCTAATCTCTCAAGCCATGGTATACTTCGCATGTGCATGACTGACTTGGGATGATTCCAGAGGAAGCAAAACTAACTTTCTCGAATTCACGACGGCAACTTGCACCTAATGCACGTGAACTTGGAGAAAGCCACTTCTTGCACCAAACATATACCTCATGAACAACATGCAGGCAATGGTTACAAAGTTTTCAACACTAGGTTGATGTTCAACATGAATCATGGGGGAGACAAAATGCTGTTGATGGGCTCAACAGCAACTCATCGGAATTTCCATATCACTGGACTTCCACCAACATGTGAACACGGTGATAGCATTGATCAGACCAAAGGATGCAATGGTGTATGCTCAAAGGATCAACCACGAGTAAGACAACATTACGAACATCACTGGTTCTGATTTGATTTGATGATAACCCATACTCAAATCAAGGTTTGGACAAGACAATAGATTCAACAACCGATCACAAGGAACAATCGATGAAGATATCATGTTTCTTCAACACACTCACAAAAAGATATCCCCTAAAAATGAACTGAGCCAGGCAAGCTTTTACCTTCCAACTCTCCAAGTTGTTGTTTGGCTTAACCAACTAGCTCAGGGGTATCCGACACAGATTCTTGGAGAAAGAGTGGTTTATAGGAAAACCATTTGATCACGAGCTCAACATAGCGGTCAGGTGACAACCTGGTAATACTTCCGAGAAGATATTCGGAAAATCACGTACCACCGATATGTTACTAAGCTCGAGAACAATCTTGCTTTTCAGGGCAAGACGATATGATCAACTGAGCAAGGGTTTGACAAAAATCCTAACTCATTGATTGAAGAGTGCACCAAAAATAAGGACTAGGTAGCACGATCAATCCTAGAATAGTGATTCGATAACCAACACGCTAAGAATGATATTAATGTCCATAAACTACCAAGCAACACGGTTGCTAGGAGTATTGATTTCACACATCACAGTTCACTTGTCAGCATTCCGGTTACAACCAACACGGAGACCGAGAGATGAATAATGATGGCGAGGAGTATCACTTAATCAAGAATTCATAAGAGGTGGTGCAATTCTCATGACACTCTTGACATAAAGATGGTAACACTCCAAGGTAGAGCAGAACAAAAATTGGATTGGCATTTTGATCTGTGGAATACAACTACTTTGACCCAATCCTAGATATGGACGAGGTACCGGAGTTTGTTTCTCCTAGTCCTTCCGGATTAGAATGGCTTGACAGACCACAAGAATAATAGGCATCGATAACACAAATGCACAATTACTCCTGACTATCAATTGATAGACAGAGGTTAGAATACAACTAAAGAGAGACAACTCAAAGGAACATATGGTTTTCTAAGTTGCGGATGCATAAATTTAGTATGTCAAACAAGTTCAACATATTTCTTCCAGATAATCCATGCAGAAAGGTAGGACTGGCAGATTCACAATGCAGAATGGAGAACTCGTCAAGAGCACTCTGGTTGTGATCTTTTGGTTCAACGAGGAACTTCTGCCAAGGATGGTTCATGGTATTTGGAAGAATGGTATACCACGGACCTCGAGGACTATCGCAAAGGTTACTAATATCCTAAAGGTACGAGCAACACTATCAACACGAGGTAACTGGAGTGAATCTCGAGTTCAGAAACCCGGGAATAGAATGCCTACTAACTAAGTGGCATCACGGGATGCTTTCGAGAATAATGGCTAGAATCATCACACTGGGGATGCAAGCATTGCTAGATTAGTAAATGGTCCTCTAAGACACCTAGGATCATAATAATAACTCCAACATATATGTCAAGGCAACAGGGTACCTCAACTCAACGATTAGTGCGGTTAATCCGGCCCAAAGGAACATCGAGAACGGAAAGAAGGGATTTGCAAATGCATCAGATTGTTTAGAAACCTGGGATGACTCGGACAACATAACGGCTGTAAATGCTCAAAAAGATTTGAGACATCCTGCAAAAATGGTGGCATAACCATTCAACAACATCATATCAAGGTTCCAAGTCCAACTAACAACACACTGTAGTGGTAGAAACTGAACTGAGGCTTGAGACCAACAATCCTACGAGTCTACGGATTAGTAACACGTGATCCTGATAGAAAGATGAGAAGCCTAGTTCTTAATCCCCGTAGAAGAGATGAGGATGACTCAGATCAGAAGGCTATAAGGTAAAGGAGTAAAAGAGCCTTACGTTCCCTTCCACAATCAATTCCCTTATATAACTAAAGCATTTCTAGACTCAACTTCGACCAGTTTGGCTTCGTAAACCTACAGGCAGTCAGGCTCTGATACCAAAGCTGTCGGGACCCCGATTCCAAGTCACATCGATCTAGCCGGTAACACCTCATATCACTTTGCGGCCTCACGCACGGTATTCCCACGGGTGTCGCCTTACCATGGCCCGGGACCGTTTGCGTCTTTTGGCTCACGTATATGATAGTGTCGCTAGCATCCATATGACAGAGAACCCGGGCCGACATGACTAGTCGTGAACCCAAAGTGGCACTAACTTACGGGGACAGGCATACATGAATCAACATTGAGCATGTCGGTCAGCAGTGTGTGAATCCGGGCTGTAGCACTGGGCTCACAGGACTCCAGTAAACCGGGCTGTAGCAGGCTAGGCAGGACTCCGGATGTCACCGCGTGACATTTCCCCGAAGGGACAGACACAGGAACGAAGTGAATCACATGCCGGCCAGTCAAGTGTTCCGGAGCAGTAGTGCTGGGCTAGCAGGACTCCGGTGAACCGGGCTGTAGCGGACTACTATGGCTCATGGAAGCACAAGACTACATTTCCCCATAAGAGAGGCTACCAAGGATAAACAACTAGGTTGTCGGATCCCGCACATACCAAGCATTTCAATCATACACACAATATGCTCGATATGTGCAAATACAACATGGCATCACAGCAAGACTCTATGACTCATAGTATTTATTCATTAGGCTCCGAAGAGCCAGATATTACAAACATGGGTCTCATGACCCAACATTCAGAGCATACAAGTCAAACACATGCGGAAGCTTAACATGTCTGAGTACAGACATCTACAAAAGAAAAAGGCCGCGAAGCCTGACTATCTACCAGATCCTGCCGAGGGCACAAGATCGTAGCTGAGGTATCAAGCTAAACGTCGAAGTCCACACCGAACTACTAGCGAGACTGACGTCTCTCTGCAAAACATAAAATAGGCAAACGTGAGTACAATTGTACCCAGCAAGACTTACATCAGAACTATCTACATATGCATCGGTATCAACAAAAGGGGTGGTGGAGTTTAACTGCAGCAAGCCTGCTTTGACTCAGTGGCTAATTAACCTGAACTACGACAGCAAGCAACTCTTTTGAGGTGGCGCACACGAGTCCACATATTCACCATATCAATACACCACTATGGATCCGCTCCCGTCTCCCTACGAGAACGCCATCCATAGCACTCACGCTTATCTTGCGAATTTTAGAGTATCCACTTTCAATTGTCTATGAACTGTTATAGGCAACCCAGAAGTCCTCTACCGCGGACACGGCTATTCGAATAGATCATATTAACCCTGTAGGGGTGTACTTCGTCACACACGCTCTCTCCACTTACCACCATGTACACGTCGTGTACCTCGGCAACCTTCAAGCGGAAGCCTGGCGAGGGAGTCGGCCACGACCTAACTAACCACACAAGTCTCTCGTCCAGGTTTCTCGCCTATTCGGGTTCCATCCGCAAGGAGATCCGGCCGGGGTGTCGCTCACGGCCCCAAACGATGTGTGCAGGGTTCCCAAGCCCACCTCGACGGATGGATCTACGCTTGGTACACCGTGCCACGGTGCCTAGTCTGTCCCAAGCCCACCTGTACCGGGTACCACTTGGTAGACTACTAACACTACCTACAAACACCAGAAACTAGTTGCAACTCCTGGACAGAGATCAGGTTGATTAATAAGTCGAGAGAGCTTGGAGCGCCCGGAGCCCAATGTGTGGTAGTAACTGTTCATGGATCACAAACACAGAACTCAGTTCCTGAGGACGGTTTCAATGAGACAACCCACCATGTACTCCTAAATGGCCTCTCACCGCTACCTTTACCAAATCGTGTTCACACACTTAGCTCTCACACAATAGGACATGTTCACAACTTTCCAATTCATTCCCGATGAATCAGACCTGACACAACTCTAAGCAATAGCAGGCATGACAAATAGGCATGAATGAGTAGGCACATCAGGGCTCAAACAACTCCTACTCATGCTAGTGGGTTTCATCTATTTACTGTGGCAATGACAAGTCATGCAGGGGATAAAGGGGTTCAGCTACCGCAGCAAGTAACAGATGAATCGTTGTTGTCCTAATGCAGTAAAAGAGAGCAGGAGCGAGAGAGTGGGATTGTATCAGAATGAGCAAGGGGGTTTTGCTTGCCGGGCACTTCTGAAGATAGCATTGAGTCTTCATTAGTGTCAACGATCACAACGCCGGAACATCGTCTACCGAGAGGGGACAAATACCGGCAACAGAGAAGAAATTCAATCAATGCAATGCACAATATGATGCATGATCATGACATGGCAATATGCTGTTGATTGAGCTAATGCAACTATAACCAGGGTGGTTTGAGTCATTTTGAACCAAAGGTTCAATCCCAAACTCAACTTATGAATTTAAATAGTGCCTTATCATGTTTGATATAAACAGCAGGTTTAAGTTGCTCTAACATGCATGAAACCAGTGCAGATGGATAGATTGGATTTTTCTAATAATTTTTCATATATAAATTATTTCATTATGAGCTATAGATTATTTGCTATGATTTTTTGAAGTTTGGTAGCATTTTCTGGAATTTCCTATATAAGTATAAATCCAGTAAATGCTTTATTGCGTCACTAGTGCGTCAGGGTGACGTCAGTGGTCAACTGACCCGGTCCAGGTCAAACCTGACCTGTGGGGCCTACCTGTCATTGACTCAGCTAACTAACAGAGTTAATTAACCTAAACTGAAACTATTAGCGGGGCCCACGTGTCAGTGGCCCAGGGGAGGGTAATTAGTGGCCTAATTAGCTTAGCCTAATTGGACACATCAGCCGGCCGGGGTTAGGCCACCGGCGACGGCCAGACGAGGCGGACGGCGTCGGAACTTGCCCTCCGACGACCAAACGGACGGCGGGCACCACCAGTGCGAAGCCCAGGCTCTCGCGCATCCAGTGGAACAAGAAGGAGACCGTGGGGTGGCCGGAGGCAACGACGGCGTCAAGGTCAGCGGCGGCCGGAGCACGGGCACGACCGGCGTGACGCTACAGTGTACGGGAGAGAGAGGTGAGCAGTGCTATGCCTTCCTGGGAGCACGCTGAGCACAACTACGTGCTTGGTTGGGTCAGGCGAGGTTGTCAGTTGCGGCGGTGACGAGCTCTCGGGCTCAACGGAGCCCGCGGTTAGTGGAAGAAATCGGCAACGGGGAGAGAGGGGTTCGGTGCGGGGGCTCACAGCGGGGCTAACGGAGGGGTTGGCAGGCGCGGGGACGGCCGATGGGCAGCGAATCGACGCCGAGGATCTCCGGGCACCGAGGTTGAGGAAGACGTCGGGGACGGCGTTGGGGTGCTTCCCCGGTTGCTTGGCTCGGCGTGGATGAAGAAGACGACGATGCGGAGCTCAAGGTCTCATCGGTAGGGCGAGGGGTGGCCGGTGGCCACGGGTACGGCGATCGGCGTCGGCGAGCTCGCTCGGTCGAGCTCGTGTTCTTGCGGGAGAGAGGGGGGAAATGGGTGAGAGCGAGACGGTTGTGCACGGGGCATGCGTGGCGTCGTCCGGGGGTCCAGAGGGAGGCGGCAAGCAGGAGGCGGCCGGGGCGCGTGCTTGCGTGCGGCGGCCACAGGCGCTGTCCTCCTCGCGAGAGGTAAGTGATGACTAGCAGAGGCCAGTGGGCTGGGCCTCTGCTGGGCCGCCAGGTAAGTGCCCAGTTCTTTCTCTCCCTCTCTTTTATTTTCTATTTTCTAATTATTTTGATTTGTTTTGAATTAGTAGAAATACTAACTCATTTTGTAAAATCCTGAAAATAATTGTGGGCACTATTAGAATTATTTCCAACTGCCCTCAATTGCTTTCATAAGTATTGAAGCATTTAAAATATTTATAGGCATTAAATGCTTCAATTCAAATACAATATGATTTAACTAAAAATCCATAAATGGCCAAGAAATATGCTCATCATTTTTGGCAGAGGTTTTCACCTTTATCAGAAATCATGAACATTTTCAAAGGCATTTTGGGTTCTTTGAAAAAGATTTTATTTGAACCTATTTGAGTTCTTTCTGGTGCTAGGGTTTGATCAATCCCCATTTCAGCTTTAAATAAAATTTAAACATGCTGCAACAGACATGTGCTAGCCTAGTGCAAGGTAAAGCTAGGGATGTGACATCAGACCTTTGTACACTCATACGCGCGTAGCTGCTCTCGTCCCGAGGCAACCTTGCCGGGCTAGAGCGTTGCGTCTCCACCACGGTCCTTTCATCTATGCACCAAAGCAGGAGTAGGGTTTTACACCTCGCGGCGGCCCGAACCTAGGTAAAATCTGCTCGTGTCATCGCCGTCGTGCTGCTCTACGCTCTCCGCACTTTGTGCAATGTGCTCTCCCCCCTGCCGAACCACAAGGGGACGATGGTCCCATAGGTGGTCGTGTTATTCCACGACATCTTTGGCGCTGCAGGTAGGGGGAAGTGCTTGCGCGAACCCCATGGTGTAAGCAGCATGTCATCTCCATGCATGCGCAATGATCGATGTTCCTCTAAGTGCGTGTATATAGCTAGGTCTTTTCCAGTTTTCCACAAGAACCGATCGATCTATATATCTAGTCAGGTCTCACCCTCTTTCCCGTGTACCCATCGATCAATCTATACCTCTCTATATAGGATTACATAGATAATGCACCCACATTATCTATCCATCGTCTCCCTCTCATCATCCATGCCTTCCGCTTCATCTCTCAGACGTGCGCACAGTGGTGAAGACAGGGGGCAGCATGGGCCCTGCCCCCCATAACATCACTGTATATTGAGGCTAATATGAATGTGATCAGTAGATCAATTGCTGGTAAAATGGTTTGAGTTGGTGAATTGGCCCTCCCCGTAAAGGATTAGCAATGCTTGGCCACCTAGCTCACTTATTTTTCATGGCCACGCCACTGCGCCCAACCGCGCATGTTCTCGCCCCCTCACTTTAAATATCGATCTCGCACTTGTCCACTCCTTCATAGCCTCCCTCCACTTGGCCCCTCACACCATCTTCCAGCCAACCCCCCCCCCCATATCCCAGTGCTTGTACGCTCGCAGAGCTCTTCCATCTATATGTCTCTATCGATATCTCGCGCAGTCGACCCCTCCCCTCCCTTCTCGTATATCACCCCGGCCCCATGCACATACATGTATGTATATAGGCCTCTCCTTCACACAAATTGCATTGACATGTATTCCCTCACCATATCTTAGTATGTCTCACACACACGGACTACGTGTGCGAAAGAGAAGAGGTGCACACACGCACTCGTTCCCACATACAAACGCACGGGTGCACGGTGGAGCACATTTGTACAAAAAATGAGCGTGTAGAAAGGCTTTAGATGACGTGCCACTAGTCTGTATCTATACCTCTATATCTATATCTATATATATATATATATATCTACACCCCTATATAGTGTGCGAATAAATTTGAAAGATGGTCATTGGATGAAGCCAATCTGACGGTGCAGAGATGGCAATCCAAGCACTACTGGCCGTTGCATATCATCTACATTTTGCCAGATTCTGCCACATGTACAATCTAGAAGACTCCACGGTTGAACTTAAGCATAATACACAAACCTCAAAACACAAGTAATTCCCCTTTGTTCTAGAATCTTCTGTATCACAATTGACTAAACTTTACACAACACAATTCCGTGAATCATAAAATAGATTTTTTTAATAAAAACTAATTGATTTTATGAGATGAACTATAAGAATTAAACGAATGTCTACATCATGCATATATGCCTCAAAGCTTACATGCTATAGCATGGTATTTATTCATAATTTCGTTGCCAAATCTCATGTGTGCAATGCACGTGTACCTTACTAGTACTTCTAGTATGTGCAAAACACATAAATTAGAATTCCAATGGCACGCTACACAGTGTGTCTCCCTTTTTCAGTTAATATATTATGATTAAAATGATGTGGGGGCACCCATGAAGCCACGTGGCACATGTGGAGGCGTTCCAGCGACCTCCTTGTGTGGATTGATCACAATGACGTGCTGCTGGTTCCAGAAGAATGTACTCGTCCTCTCTCACGCACACTGGCAGTACATGCACGAAGCGAAGATGTGCACATATGCACTCATTCCCTCGCACGCACACGCGGGTACACGGTAGGACGCATTTTTCTATGAAGATCCACCCCATGTGAAAATTTGACGCGTGTAAAGTCATTCACTTCATTGATGGTCAATTAATACTGTGCATGCAAATTGAGTGGACGTGAGGGAGGAAGTAGTTGAGAATGACATTACTACTCCACTGCGTGCATGCGAGTAGTTAAATCATGGGGTGCTACTTCCATTGGTCTCCTTGGTATTTTGTGCCAATTTTTTTACCATAATTTGAAGTAACACAATATTTATCCATGTCATAAAAATTAATCTAATCGAAAACTATGTTCAAATGTGATTCCAATGCTATAATTTTTGGTGACATGCATTAACATTTTCTTATTTAAAATTTTGGTTAAAAATTGGCACAAAATAAAAAGGGGGGCAATAAACCAGGACGCAGGCAGCATGGTCATTTTCTGCTTGGGTTACTGTTGGTGGCCTTTGTATTTAAATATGGATGAAGTGGAGTAGTACTATCTTTATCTTAGCCTCGTAGTGCTCTCCCAGCGCCTACGCTCGCCTTCCCGCCTCGCCCACCGGATCACGCCATGGAGGATCCCGCCATGGATAATCCCTTAGATCCCAGGATCCCATGGGCTGCCCACTCGCTGCAGCCCGCAGCACTACCGCCTTTGAGCGAAACCCACATGTGTTTCAGAGGGGATCCATTGCTCTAGAATCATATATCGGTGGCGCCGGAGGACATGCCAGGGCTGCGTTTCAGGTGGTGGGCAGCAAGGGCAAATCGAATCGAGGAAGCGTCGCATCGATTGGAGACAAGTTCGAAGGAGCTACGCCTGGCGAAGCACAAGGTAGAGGCGCAAGTCGATCTCAGGGGAGAGATGCCAAGGGATTTCAGCATCTGGCAGCGTCGCATTGATTTCGAGCTGGGGCTAATGGTAGAGATCATATTCACGGAGTCGACTGCGGAGTATAACGTGCATGCCTACGGAATGGCATGAGCAGCCGGTGCAACTGTTCAAATGGGCGGTAGGGGAAGCCAAATTGCGGGACCAGCTGCGGCGGCACCGCTGGGCATGCATTGTAGGCGAGGTGAGCTGCCCTCCTTCCCCGCCAGCGATGCAGTGACCTACTCGGTTGTTGTTGTTGCAGTGAACTTGCGGCGCCATGGCGGTTTGCAACCGTGACAATCACTCCATCTATATGTATTGTATTCCTGTAAAAATACTTGGTTGTTTAGAAAAAGGTGGTAATTGATTTATCACTAGTTTTTGAATGCTTGGTCGTGACAATAACCAGAAGTCTCCATCGCGTAATACTTACGGTCGGTCGCACCAACAGACGGTCGGTTGGACCCACAACACGCATCGGCTTGGTCTGACATGTACGACCAGCTACATCACTGACTTGTGCGACCGCATTTGAGCAGTAGTACTTGAAATTTGTGTTCCAGGAAACTCATCGGGAGCCGTTTCGGGCCTCAAAACCAAAACCATCAATTAATCTTTAGCTTGTTCCCATCACATTCCAAAGTAGTATACCACGCTATAATTAAATGCAAACCTGCTCACACCTAGTACATATCAAACTTGAACGTGTTCCCACTATGCAGGTTTTAGTACTAGTGCTAGTACTAGGTTATAAAAAGGGGAACTACCTAACCGAAAATCACTCTACCTTCCTCCTCATAAGTCTTTCTTGTACATCCGTCCTTGCCATGGCCGGTGTGCAAAGCTTAGGTCGAGAACTACTCGTAGCAAGGGGAATGGCGACCAAGGCTACGAAAAAAAAGAGAGGGCTCGCCACCTCACAGAGACCTTGAAAGATCACTCATGGGCAGGCGAGGGCTCCCATGAGCACCCTAGCCGTGGAGGCGAACATGCCGAGCTGGCGGTGTTGGGGTCGTTATCCCTCGATGACATGCTCGATCAGCTCAATAAGCAGAAGGAGTTCATCGATGGCTTGGTGGAGCTGCTGAAGGAGAGCCTCGACGACATGCCCGCTGAGCTTAATAAGTGGGAGGAGTTGACTGCCGGCTTGGTGATGCTACTAAAGGAGAGCATTGCCTTGGGTAAGAAGGCGACCGGCGAAATCCTGCAACTTCAGGAGGACAAGGCGAAGCTCCACCACGAGCTCGACCTGCTGAAGGAGGAGAACACCGGCTGGAAGAAGCTGCATGAGAAGAGTAGTTCCTCGGTGAAGATGCTGCACACCCTCATCATGGAACATAAGGAGGAGTTGGCAAAGCTCCGCATTGAGAACTCGGCTACTCAAGGTACGTAATTTGGCCGTGGAAAAGATGATGAAGGCTCGCGTCAAGAAATCCCGCGTCATGGACAGAATGAAGAAGATGGCGGAGGAGACGAACGAGGAGATGAAGGTCGTGGAGGCGATGAAGAAGCAATTAGGTCTCTGCGGTCAACTCTTCATGAAGTAAAGAGTAGCGCCCCAGACTTGTGTCTATGTCTTCCTTCTTTTTTTTGGGGGGGGGGGGGTAATCTTCCTTCTTCTTTTTCTCCTGTGTTTCTTCTTTTGCTTCGAGTGTTTCGCCGCATTGTCACATTCTCTGCGAGGCACGAATAGAACAATGCTAACGATGAGCGGTGCCATGGGATCGCCATATCGCACTGGGCTACCGTGTTTCGCGCTCCTCTGTCGTCTAGTCCTACTCCAGTGGGAAACCTGAGTATACCGCACGGTTCTTTGCTCCTCCAAGGGTCATCGACAACATTTATACGAGCAGTAAAATCAGAAGGCCCCACCTTCCAGTAGTAATGAGCAGTCAAATCAAAAATGCCCTTGCCTCTCATGAAACCAACCAAGCGAGAGTGCCCCGCCCTCTAGCCTTTTAAATGTACTTTTGTAAAGTAGTACAAGTATCGATGCATTTTGCCATGGAGCAAAACTAAGAATATGACATTAAATAAAAAAGGTGGTACATATAGAGAGCGCTCGTCACCAAATTATGCATATAGTATTATTAAAAAAGCAAGTACGTGCTTAGATGGGGTGCTAAAGTCTATTAAAGAAATTAGCATATGTATTTAATTCTTTGACAACTAAACTCCTTCCTGCTTTGGGTAAACTTCTCTCATTTAAGTTTTTTTAAATTACTTATACCATTTAAGTGTTTTGTGTATGTGCCATGCTTAGAGAGTGGTTATAGTATAGCCAATATGATGTTGGCATATCATATATAGTACGTATATAATGTGAAGAAACAAGTGGTAGTACCAACTAAAAGATGAACTATAAGAAATACTAGTATGCACGTACTGAAGAGTTAAAGTAATGAGAAGGAGCATAACATAGTTCTGCTGGGGGCTCAGCACAACACACCCCTGAAATAAAACTAAGCACCCTGAAATTAAATTAAGCAACTAATCCGGTAGACACTGCATTAGAACTACCATGAGAAACGACACTGCCACCTTACTCAGACTCCTCGTCCACGTGCTTGACTTCGTCCTTGTCCCTCTTCCTCTTGGCCGATACTTCTTTGCTTGAACCGCACACTTGGATATCACTCTTCATCCAACCCTTGTAGATATTGAAACAAAGGTAGGCATCCATTGCAGCGTACTGGATATGGTCTCTATCTAGTACATTCCACTGCCATGCAAGCTGAAACTTGGGCAGAGGTTTCGTTAGTTTACCGTACGAAGGATCAACCATGGCTGCTGCCAGGGTTAGCATTGAAGGCTGAAAGGAGGACACCAGCCCATTCCTTTGGAAGTCGAAGGGCTGGCGTACAACGAGGCCTATCCGATCCAGGACTTTTATGTCATTCATAAAGTCCATATAAATGAATTTGACTTTGCCGCCCGCGAGGAAGTTCTTAAAATCGTTGCACTCAACATCGGCATGGCATATGTGGTAGACCAAGCACAAGTTATGCACACAAACCTGGATCACAACAGGCTTCTTCCTCTCTTCCTCCTTTAGATTCTTCTCTTTTCCCAAGACTGTGCTGTACTCAACATCTAGCCCAATGACCCACTCATCACCATTTGACTTTTCGAACATGCGTCTGAAGCGAGCAAGGCATCCTTTCACCGTCGCGGAAGAACGGGTGTAGATGACGTCAAACCCATCGCCTGTGATGGTTTTAACCTTGTACTCACCACCGATCATGGATATTTGGGACGCCATGGATTTGGGAGGAGAGTTAGGATTAGTGGAACTGCTGAAATGTGGAAGGACAAGACGACTAGGAGTGAATTGCCGTAATGTTAATGGACGGCCGGGCCGAGTAGGAGCGAACTACTAGCGGTTTTCTGATTGTAAAAATGTTGAGTGGGTCGTGCGAACGGCAGGGTTGTGGCTTGCCCGGTGGATAAATGGATTCATGCACAATACTATGGGGGCCCAATTAGATGTCATGTCTACTAGACGCCCAATTAAATGGCTTCATTTATCTGCGTGTTCGCACGTACACCATCAGGAAAATTACAGGTGATACAAAGCTTTCCATGTGATACGTCTCCAACATATCTATAATTTTTATTGTTCCATGCTATTATATTATCTATTTTGGATGTTTTATATGCATTAATATGCTATTTTATATTATTTTTGGGACTAACTTATTAACCTAGAGCCCAGTGCCAGTTTATGTATTTTCCTTGTTTTTGAGTTTTACAAAAAAGAATATCAAACGGAGTCCAAACGGAATAAAACTTTACGATGATTTTTCTTGGCCAGAAGACACACGTAGGACTTGGAGACCAAGGCAGAAGAGTCCTGAGGCGACGGCAAGGGTGCAGGGCACGCCCCGGGCCCCCCTACCTTGTGGGTCCCTTGGAGCTCCCCTAACCCTATTTTTTGGCCTATAAATTCCCAAATATTCCCAAACCATCAGAGGCATCCACAAAAATACTTTTCCACCGCCGCAACCTTTTGTACAAGTGAGATCCCATCTTGGGGCCTTTTCCGGTGATCTACCAGAGGGGGATTCGATCATGGGGGGCATCTACATCAACCTATTGCCCTTCTGATGAAGCGCGACTAGTTTACCTCATACCTATGGGTCCATAGCTAGTAGCTAGATGGCTTCTTCTCTCTCTATGATCTTTAATACCATGTACTCCTCGATGTTCTTGGAGTTTTACCCGATGTAATATTCTTTTGCGGTGTGTTTGTTGAGATCCGATGAATTGTGGATTTATGATCAGATTATCTATGAATATTATTTGAATCTTCTCTGAATTCTTATATGCATGATTTGATATCTTTGTATTTCTTTTCGAATTATCGGTTTGGTTTGGCCAACTTGATTGGTATTTCTTGCAATAGGAGAGGTGCTTAGTTTTGGGTTCAATCTTGCAGTGTCCTCACCCAATGACAAAGTAGGGGTAGCAAGGCACGTATTGTATTGTTGCCATCAAGGATAAAAAGATAGGGTTCTCGTCATATTGCTTGAGTTTATCCCTCTACATCATGCCATCTTACTTAAGGCATTCCTTCGTTATTTATGAACTTAATACTCTAGATGCATGCTGGATAGCGGTCTATGTGTGGAGTAATAGTAGTAGACGCAGGCAGGAGTCGGTGTACTTGACACAGACGTGATGCCTATATGCATAATCATTGCCTTGGATATTGTCATAACTTTGCGCTTTTCTATCAATTGCTCCACAGTAATTTGTTCACCCACCGTATTATTTGCCTTCAAGAGAGAAGCCTCTAGTGAAACCTATGGCCCCCGGGTCTATTTTCCATCATATATTTTCAGATATATAAACCAAAAACCCAAAAATACCTTACTGCAATTTATTTGTTTTTATTTTGTTTTACATTTTATTAATCTTTTATATCTATCTCTATCAGATCTCACCATTGCAATTGACCGTGAAGGGATTGTCAACCCTTTATCGCGTTGGGTGCAAGTGTTTGATTGTTTGTGCATGTGCATAGATTGGAGACTTGCTTGTACCTCCTACTGGATTGATACCTTGGTTCTCTAATTGAGGGAAATACTTATCTCTACTTTTCTGCATCACCCTTTCCTCTCCATGGGAAAAACAAACGCAAGCTCAAGAAGTAGTGCCATGCTCCCATGATACGGGCTTCCAAGAGCCCTTGGATCTGAGATCGAACGGTTGCATGGCGTGATTCTAGACCTATGGGTCAATATCCTATCCTGGAGGGTTATTCTACAAATTTTCAGCAACTTAGCATGCGACCGTTCGATCTCAGATCCAAGGGCTGTCAGCAGCCAGCATCATCGTCGCATCTACCACGACCGTCTCCCCTCTCGCATGGTCGCGCCCTTGGAGATTTCAGACGGCTATAAATGAGCATTTTCTGCCTACTTCGCATGCATGAAACCACTTCCTCTGTCCAGGTGCATTAGGCTATCTGATGTTGGCATGTCATACATAGTCATCACTTATAGTGACACATACAACAAGGTTAGCTATAAGAGTAATTTTTTACTTCTCTCTATCTCTTTCTTTGTAGTATTTATTGAATTTGCCAATGTCGGCGTTCTGGGAACGGGGGTCCCCAGACTTGCCTGCCTGCAGCCCACGGCGTGGCTCTACGAGTGGGCCCGTACGGCCCACCTTCATCAACAAACATTCAAGACCCTCGCGAGGGGCCAAGCCTCGCGAGGCGGATGACACAAGACCTCCTCGGGAACGGCCTCATTAGGTTGGCTCGCGAGGGGCGGAGAGATCAAGGCAAGGCAAACCTCGCGAGGTTCTCGTGATGTGAGCCATGAAGATCAAGATCAGGAAGGCGCCAGGCGGGCGCCAGCGCGCGCAGTGTCCTTGTTTCCTCTTTGGTGCTAAGGAGGCAAGCGCAGGCGTGGAGTACCGTGGCATCAAGCAAAGGTTTCCTTATCAGTGCAACATGACCAAGACCAGCGGGACGGCAAGACGGAGGTCACCATGGAGCCCAAGGCGGCGTCACCACCAGAGCCTTTTGCAGGCGAAGACTACTTTTGTCAGGATAAGCTGTACTAGTTGCCCCCCTTCAAATTGGCCATTGTTTGCTCCCTTCCCGCTCAATATTTGGGAAGAGGACCAGGGCCTCTATAAATAGGGCTAGCCACCATAGTAGGGGGCATCGGATCCTCACCCCACTAGAACTAGTGTCGTGCTCATTCAGTTCATCCTCACACCCACCAAGCACAAGACCACCTCGACCTTAGGAGGCTGTTCTTCCCCTTGTACTGTTCATCCTCAGCCCAAGAGGCAATCCACCACCACCACACTGGAGTAGGGTATTACACCACAACGGTGGCCCGAACCAATATAAATCTTGTGTCCCTTGTGTTGCGAGTTCGTTCAGTTAGCCCTTGAGATCTTACTGAAGCTAGCACGTGCATCGGTAGGGGGAGATCTTCGTGCGCACCCCAGAGTTTGAACCTTGAGGGTTTGCTGGAACCCGTGATCTGAAATTTGGCGCACCAGGTAGGGGTGCGCCGAAGCTTCCCTTCCGTCGCTCCGCGTCCTGTTGCTTCGTCGTCTCCATGGCGGACGCACGCTGCGCACGCGCTGAGCGCCGGGCTACCCTCGCCCCCCGCGTCGCTCAGACGGCTCCCTTCGCCTGGGCCACCCCATCGTTCTTCGTCGGCTGCCACCAACGCCGCCACCGGCCTAGCAAGGAACGAGCAGCAAGCATCCTCGCTGCACCCCTCGGTGCGGCGGGACGGCCGCACCGCCACTCCACCGTTGACCCCGGCCGGTTCGTCATCCCACGCTCGTCACGCTCCCGTGGGCGCGCAGGCCGCGCTGTGCATGGCGCGCGAGCTCCTGTGCTACCGCCCCATCGACGACCTCTACGAGGACTGGCTCGACCGCATCGTCGAGCTTGTCAGCGCCGCAGGGGGCTCCCATGCGCCGGCCCTCTCGCTGCCTCGCCCTCCGCCTGTCGCGGGCGGCGTGGTGCATGGAGCGCCTCCACCACCTCTGCCCCAAGATGGAGTCTTGGCGCCAAGGCGCGCGGCCCCACGGTGCAACCTGTCGCGTCCGGCGCTTGCGCAAGAAGAGAGAAGCTGGCAAGAAGTCCCTCGGCCACGAGAAAACGCCCCCGCACTCCCTGCGCCACCACGGCAAGACCGCGTGCCGCCTGCGGTGGCGATGCGCGGACCCCATCAAGGACAACCTCCCCACCAGCGCAGAGTCCCGGTCACCACGGCAGGCTACCGCGCCTTCACCCCTGAGCTGCGTAGCATCGCCTAGCCGGGCAAGTTCAAGCCGGATCTGCCTCCTCGCTACGACGGCACCCCCGACCCCGCGGAGTTCCTGCAGCTCTACGAGCTGAGCATCGAGGCGGTCAACGGCAACGAGAAAGTCATGGCGAACTGGTTCCCCATGGCTCTCAAGGATGGTGCCCGCTCCTGGCTCCTGAACCTGCCTCTAGGCTCAATCTCTTCATGGGACGAGATGCGCAACCGTTTCGTTGCCAACTTCCAGGGCACTTGTGATCGCCCACCGGCCGCGGGTGACCTACGCCGCGTCAAGCAACAACCAAGAGAGACTCTCTAGAAGTACATCCAGCGCTTCAATAACGTTTGCCTCAAGATCCCCAAGGTGACAGATGAGGCCATCATCTCCATGTTCTCTGATGGCTTCCGCAACATCAAGATGAAGGAGGAGCTCGCCATACACGAGGAGTTGTGCACGTCTCTGGAGCTGTTCAACCTGGCGACCAAGTGCGCAAGAGCTGAGGAGGGGCAACTCTCCCTTCTCGAGCTCCTGGCTGCGGACCCGGAGGAGAAGAAAGCCAAGGCCAAGGATGTGAAGCGCAAGGGAGCAGCCGTCCTCGCGGCGGAGCCAGACACCAAGCACGGAAGAGATCAGCCCGAGTCGTCCAAGAGCAGCCGACCGTTCTGTGCCTTCCACAACCTACACAGCCACAACACCAGCGACTGTCAAGAGCTTAGAGCCATTCGAGAAGGACGCTTCGGTCGACGCCCCGAGCGCAACGACCGGGGCTACGGCCGCGGAGGAGGACGTGGTGGTAGACGCTGGGATGACCGTGGCCCGCGCCAGGAGTGGCGCGACCGGCCTCGTGAGGACCGCTGGCAGGATCAGCCTCGTGAGGCTCGTCCTAAGGGAAACACCGGTCTTCCTCCACTGCCGCCACCACCAAGAAGGAATGATGACCACCATCAAGATGAGGGGGCTGGGGGCTTCGAGGAGCCGCGTGCTATCGCTTGCATCTGGGGCGGAGCGCAAGCCCTAGCCTCGCAGCACATCTTCAAACAGTTTGCTCGTGAGGTGAACGCAGTCCTCCCCAAGCTCGAGGCCACACGCCTGCTCAGATGGTCCAGGTGCGCCATCACGTTCAGCTCGGCAGATCAGCTCAAGTGCGCAGCTACCGCTGGCGCCCTCCTGATGCTTTGTTCACCAGTCATTAGCAACGTGCAAGTCGCCAAGACCCTCATCGATGGCGGCGCGGGGCTCAACGTCCTGTCCGTCGACACGTTCGACAACCTCCAAGTGCCATATGACCAGCTTCAGCCTACCAAGCCTTTCTCGGGAGTGATCGACGGCTCCACCACCCCGATAGGGCAGGTCCGCCTCCCAGTCACCTTTGGGCAGCGCGACAACTAACGTACCGAGCTCATCGACTTCGACGTCGCCCACATCCGCCTTCCATACAAAGCCATTCTTGGGTACCCAGCCCTGGCCAAGTTCATGGCAGTGACCCACCACGGCTACAATGTCCTCAAGATGCCAGGAAGCGGCTGAATCATCACAGTCCCGTGCGAAGAAAGAGACGTGGTGTGCTCCCTCGAGCGTGCCTTCCAAGCTGCAGCAATCGATGACCCCGACAGCAAGGGCGAGTGCCCTCCTGAGGCCACCCCCAAGAAGAAGAAGCAGCTGCTCCGCGCAGGGCCTCAGGCAAGTGGCGCCACGTCTGGATCAGCGCCCGCGCCTGGGGCGCCACCCTCTCTCGCATAGGAAGGCGCGCCCAGCGCCCTCCTCGGACAGGGCTCGGGGGCTCCCTTCTGGAGGGCCTCAGACCTTGCCAACATCACGAGGGAGGCGCTCGGGCACCACTTGGAGGCGTGCTTCACGGCATGTTTCCCACAGGAGAACACAGGGCGAGGAGCACCCACCGCTCAGGAGTTCATCACCAAGACCACTCAGGAACTGCAATACGCAAGGGCCATGCGCGGCGACCACCGATCACTAGGCGCAGCTCCCCATCCAGGCGAGGATGCTGGGCTGTGCGTCTGCATCGACATCCCAGGGCTCAACAGGGCCGCGTCTCGGGAGCTCTTCTGGCCTTCGCGCATCGGACGCTGCGAGGGCCCACCGCACCGCTACGTATGCATGCCCCTTGGCCTACCGAGCGTGGCATCCGCCTATCAGCGCAACTTGCGGCGCGTCCTGGCGACTCAGGAGGCCAGGCACCGCGCCGTCCTGATGGAGATGGAGACGGTCCTCAAGGAACCGCCTGGACCCCCAGAGCCTCCCGAGGCTCAGGGCCCCGGTGGCTCGTGAGGAGTGACCCCTTCGCCATGTACCTTCAGCTGCCCCAACATCCCATCATCAACAGAGCCAAGTGACATTTTCCAAGTTTGTTTAGCTGGGAGCCCCCCCCGGGCTGCATCCTCCCCAGGCCACGTGGGTCCATCCCCGTGGCATGTATCCCTTTTTATGTCTTTAGCTTACCTTGCTGGGGGCGCCCCTCGAGCTGCATCATCCCCAAGCCGCTCGGGCCAGACCCAGTGGCATGTATCTTCCCTGCATTTACTTGGGCCAGTTTGCTTTCCATGCTTAATCTATCTATGACTATCACCTGTTTGACTCTCACCTCCCACGGGGGCTACTCACGCTGGCACGGCGCTTAAGCACGGGTCCGTCCCTGCAACGTCGACAAATCTGAGCGGTCGAGCTTTGGCTCGCGGCACGCCCCGCACGTGCACCTCACTAAGCCCTCAGTGCCTTCATCTCCTCGCGGAGCAACCAGCGGCGGCCCGGCAACCATAATGGCAAACTGTGTTTCTCCTTGTGCTGGCTTGCAGGAATCTCATGAGAATGACAGCAGGCGGCACCGCGAGCTCCCTCTTCTCCCATGCAACCTGCTTGCGCGTTAAAAAGGGGGCTCCTGAGCATCGCGACTCAGGAGCTCCTACTAGCTCTCCAGCCCTCACCCCCTGTCCTTGACCACGGCATGCGACCTGGCATACCAGCGGTGGCTGAGCTTACTCGAGGGCCGGGACCTGAGGATGTAGAGCATGAAGGAGAGCGTGAAGAAGAGGGGGAGGCTCGCATGGACCTGACCTAGCTACGCATGAACATGGCACATCGCGAGGAATCGACCCTAGACCGCCAAGATAAGTCTCGCGCTCAGATCGGCTAATCGTTGGAGCCTAGGGGTCACGCTCGCCACATCCCTGTTGCGGCAACGTTGCCTCCCTTTCTTACCTTACCACGGCTGCTTGGGAGCTAAAGGGGACCTCTTGAGCATCGCGCCTCAGGAGCTCTTACTGGACCTCGGGCCGCTCAACTCCTGGCCTTGACCATGGCACACGACCTGGCATACCAGCGACGGCTGCAGCTTGCCTGGGGACCGGGACCTGTCAGCGTAGAGAAACAAGCCGTCGCGAGGTTGGAAAGGGGAGACTGAGCCTAAACAGGACATGCGTTCACAAATTTTCATAACAAGGATGATATCAACAAAAGGCATTATAGACCCTTTACACGCCCCCACGAGGTAATTCTTGATTCCTCGCAGGGAACAAAAGACGAGAACTTAGGGGAATCCTATCTACACGCTCCCGCGACCGACTCCATCATCAATAGTGGGCCACGGGAGGCCGGCGCCAACCCCATCAAGATCAGCGACGGCGGCGGCTGGAAGCTGCAGCCTGGCTCTAGGCACGGCGAGAGCTTGGGGGCACGTAGCTGTCGTCGCTCGTCTCCGGAGTCTGGTAAAGCTCAGGAGAACCGCTGGACTCCCAAGAGTCGCTGCTGCTGGAAGAGCCGCAGGCCGGGCGCGCATCATCCTGGCGCTCCCCTCCAGGGCAGCACTCCAGGCGGCGGCCCTCCGCATCGGAGACCTTGAAGGACAACATTGAGGCACCATCATAATCGAAGTGGATCGCGAGGGCGCACTCAGCGTGGCAAACCCGCGCGACCTCACCCCAGCCGCGGGTACGGACGATCTTGCCGGAGGAGACCATTTCAACCTCTGCTCCGGTCGCCGGAGCGTCGCAGTCAACATGCTGCAACCAGAGCTCGAGGTGTCCCCTCGGCGGCATCACGTCGGAGAAGAACCGCGGGAAGCGTATCCAGGAGCGTGGAGGCATCGCTTCCCACAACACGAGTTCACGAGAGGAGTCCGCAGCATGGATTCTAGGGGCGCTGGCGTGTGTCACCACGGCGCGGCGGCCGTGGTCGCGGCGCGGGCGGTGCCGCTCGCCGTTCCTTCCTCCTGAGCCCCCGGCTTGGGCGTGCAAGGGCAGCGGATACCCTGGAGGTGGCCGTTCGCACCAGGGCCTCGTCTCCTCCGCCCTCACGACAATGTCGCGGTGGTGCACTGGCCTCTTCTTCGGCGAAAGCGGCCCTGGCTCATCGCGGGGAGCCTTTCCCTTCTCCGCGGCAGAGAACCTCTTCGACGGTGCCATTGGTGTCGGCGGTGGAGCAGAGGAGAAGGAGCGAGCGGAATAGGAAGAGATGGGCGACGGGGGCTCTGCCCGCTCCCCATTTATAGCAGGAGAAGGCCAACTAGCGCCCCTCACGATCACAGGTAATGATGGTTTTTCCTTGCATGTCGCAGGGACTTGTCAAGTCAGGCAGTTGCCGAGGCAGCATGGGGAAGCGTAGACTCCCACATCCAATCAACTGCCATGCGTCGACCAAGGCCGCAGGCTATTAGGGCCCGCAGCGCTCCGCACTTGACCTTTGGCTTCGCCTCGAAGCAATGCCCGAGCGCGCCTTGGGCTCGGGGGCTACTGTCCGCGTTGTGGGAACGGGGGTCCCCAGACTTGCCTGCCTGCGGCCCACGGCGTGGCTCTGCGAGCGGGCCCGTATGGCCCTCCTTCAACAACAAACATTTAAGACCCTCGCGAGGGGCCAAGCCTCATGAGGCGGATGACACAAGACCTCCTCGGGAACGGCCTCATCAGGTTGGCTTGCGAGGGGCGGAGAGATCAAGGAAAGGCAAACCTCGCGAGGTTCTCGTGACGTGAGCCATGACGATCAAGCTCAGGCGGGCACCAGGCGGGTGCTAGCACGCGCAATGTCCTTGTTTCCTCTTTGGTGCTAAGGAGGCAAGCGCAGGCGCGGAGTACCGAGGCATCAAGAAAAGGTTTCCTTATCAGTGCAACAAGACCAAGACCAGCGGGACGGCAAGACGGAGGTCACCATGGAGCCCAAGGCGGCGTCACCACCAAAGCCTTTTGCAGGCGAAGACTACTTTTGTCAGGATAAGCTGTACTAGCCGTCCCCCTTCAAATTGGCCGTTGTTGGCTCCCTTCCCACTCAATATTTGGGAAGAGGACCAGGGCCTCTACAAATAGGGCTAGCCACCACAGTAGGAGGCATCGGATCCTCACCCCACTAGAATTAGTGTCGAGCTCATTCAGTTCATCCTCACACCCACGAAGCACAAGAACACCTCGACCTCAGGAGGCTGTTCTTCCCCTTGTATTGTTCATCCTCAGCCCAAGAGGCAATCCACCACCACCACACTGGAGTAGAATATTACACCACAACGGTGGCCCGAACCAGTATAAATCTTGTGTCCCTTGTGTTGCGAGTTCGTTGAGTTAGCCCTTGAGATCTTAGTGAAGCTAGGACGTGCATCGGTAGGGGGAGATCTTCGTGCGCACCCCAGAGTTCGAACCTTGAGGGTTTTGCCGGAACCCGTGATCCGACAGCCAAGGAGTAAGTAGCTAGGTAGTACAGTACTTGGCACCTATATACTACCATGGAGGTGGTCGGGAATCAGGAGACTCACGCCGGTCGTAGCACCGCAATACTAATAATGATAATGGCAAGTCAAATCACAGGGCCCCACCTGTCCAACAGTAGCGAGCCATCAAATCACACAGTCCTACGTTTGCAGCAGCCTACTCCCTCATATTCTCGCCTCTCCGTCGAACCGACTAGGCGGAACTGCCCTGCCTACCGCGCGGGAAAAGCTCCACCCTCGACTTTTAAATATAATTTTGTATCCATGGATCGCGCCATGGAGCAAAGCCTGAAGAAAACGGTTGTACATATGTATACAACACTCCCGTCGCGTTCGTGTTGCACCCCAGACGGTCGGTCGGTCTGGCACGCCGCTCTCCGAATGGAACGCGCGTCATATTGCGTTTGCACACACATGTGGGACCACAATTGAGAACCGACCATAGGCACACTCCCCTGTAAACCGCAATTCGGCTGAGTTAATATAAGAGAGAGACGAGCGATAGTAGTGGGGCAGTGCTGTAAACACGTCGGTGCCTAGATGATCCCTGCGCGACACGGAAGATCAGTTCGTCCATGCATGTGACCAGACTCCAGCAGACGGTTGGATTGGCTATCGTCTACATATCATGCAGGCTGTGTTGTACGGGGCTGTAGTTCTGATGAGAAATCTAAAAAAAGGTTTCTTGTCATCTCGAAATATTAGGTTTCATGTGCTTCGGATCACTTTGAGGGTTAAACAATGACAACTGCGTTCCTCCAAGGCACTGGTCATTGGGGGCACATGCACGAAGACTACTCGGCTGCTATCTAGGTCAAGCCGGCTATATGAATTAGGACATCTATCGATTGACCCCTTTTCTACGACTTTGTCTTTAATTTGAGCTTTGATCCTTGTCTAGTTTGTCCGTCGCGATTCATGTTGTCTCCTTGGGGCCGTGAGGTTATGGTTTCTTGTCATGTGGCATTTTTTCGTGTTATATGTTAATCCGGTGCTTCAGATCAAAATGACGACAACTGCGCCTCCGGGGCACATGCATGAAGACTTCTCGACAGTCATTGACGAGGTCAAGTCGGCTCCGGTAGATAAAAGAAAACTACTCCACTATATAGGCAGGAGCCTCCGCGCTTGCTTGCTAGTGTTGCTCTCTTCACACTCTCTCGTCCTCTCCAAATCTAAACACGACAGCGGTGAGAAGGTGCAATGTTCACGCGGTCACCGCTGGTCACAGATTCGGCCGGATCCCCTCCACCAGGGAAGGTGAGAAGGTGCAATGTTCGTGCGGTCGTCCTCGGCAACAGCTCTTAACCACTACCGGCGCGTCCTGATCAGCGTGCCTTGTCGTTCTCTACCACACACCGCTGGCTAGGGAGGGCCTCCGACCCCTTCTTCCTTGCTTCCATAGTGTGGGCAGATCCGGCCTCCCGCCGCCCACCTAGAAACATCCGGGTGACCCTCAGGTATAACTACCTTCGAAACTGGCCTTGATCTACTGCCCCAGCTCTTCACGTCGCTGCATTTGTACTTTTACTATTTCTCAGGCCCCCTCGTAGATAGGATCGATCGGTTGTTTGAAAGCCACCTAATTTTTTACTGCTAAGAGGTAAAACTACTTCATGCAGTCGAATCTAGTACTACTTGTTTCAAACAAGTAAGAAAGGGGGTGGGTGGGGGAAGATTTGTTACCTGAATCTAGGACTTGGTCGAAAGAGGTAATAATGGGGGCGAAAAGTAGAAGAGACTAGCTATCCAACTGGTCTCTTGGTCTAATAAGGAAATAAATGGAAATGCAGTACAAACTCAATATAAACCGATCTATTGGTTGAAAAAGGAAAGAAAGTGGGGACTGGGGGACAAGTCAACAGAGTATGTCCAGCACTAGATTTGCTAGCGTCACACAGTATAAGGTGGCTATACCAAAAAAATGGGACCAACCCAGATATCCTGTCTGGTTGTTTGTTGCCCCGAGCCCCCCTTATGTAATGCCATTGGTAAAATGTAGCAGTCCCACTATTAAAGTAAGGACATGTTAAACCAATGTTGTTTTCAATGTAATGCCTCTATTAATATGAATCAATGACACTAGTTTTCATGTCCTCCTAAATTTCCCATAAAGATAAGTTGCTTCTTTTCATTAGAAATGCAACTGTCCTGGTCTGCCTACTCTCCCAAATACCAACTCTTCAGCAGTTGTTAATGTAATGTTGCTGGTAAAATGAAGCAATGGCACCATTAAAGTAATGTCGTATTTAACGGTTGTCATAGTTAATCCTAATGCCCACACTAATATCTAGCAATGCTGCTGATTTAGAAATTGCTACTGTCCTTGTAGGATCGCCATTTAGACAAGGAACATGCTTCTTTTCATTTGATGTATGTTTCATCACTTGTTAGTCACCCTCCTTTCCACATTTTTGTGCAAACAGAGATATACATTTCACGCTTGATCTTAGTTGAACTGCACAAAATGATATCCAAATTATAGTTGAACATTCCACGAGCTTCATGACCAACCTTGACGTTGCTCAATTTTATTGCAACTAATGAAGAAGAAGCTACTAGCTCATGGGACCAAGTACTTGCTAACTGCATGATGAAAACATTGCTTCATTTTAGGTGAGCTGCACAAAAAGGTCCCATGAATTGAATCATCCATGTTGGTGACTGGTGTCATCCCTTCTATGATGGTGTTGACTGCAGATATGGTTCCCATCACGAGGTATGTTCCTTTTTGGTATGACCGTTTGCCGAATATCCTGCATGTTGACTCTGCTCTTGTGCTACTATTTTGGCACTTCCATGATAAAGCAATAATGTTATTATTTTGCATGTTAATCTAGTGGCACTATTAATTTGAGGCAATGCTTTGGCACCGCTGATACGTCCATTTTGCATCATGTTTTCTTACTGTTATTTATAATGTTTTTATCCATAATAATGCTTTTTGGAGTAATTCTAATGCCTTTTCTCTCATAATTTGCAAGGTACACAGCAAGAGGGAGAATTCCGGCAGCTGGAAATCTGGACCTGAAAAAGCTACGTCAGGCCACCTATTCTGCACAACTCCAAATGAGCTGAAACTTCACGGAGAATTTTTATGGAATATATAAGAAATATTGGAGCAAATAAGTACCAGAGGGGGCCACCAGGTGGGAACAACCCACCTGAGCGCGCCCTGGTGGGTTGTAGCCCCCTCGGCCCACCTCCGGTGCCCATCTTCTGGTATATAAGTCATTTTTACCTAGAAAAAATAGGGAGAAGACTTTCGGGGTTGAGCGTCGCCGTCTCGAGGCGGAACTTGGGCAGGAGCACTTTTGCCCTCCAGCGGAGCGATTCTGCCGGGGGAACTTCCCTCCCGGAGGGGGAAATCATCATCATCACCAACAACTCTCCCATCTTGGGGAGGGCAATCTCGATCAACATCTTCACCAGCACCGTCTCATTTCAAACCCTAGTTCATCTCTTGTATTCAATCTTGTTACCGGAACTATAGATTGGTGCTAGGGGGTGACCAGTAGTGTTGATTACATCTTGTAGTTGATTACTATATGGTTTATTTGGTGGAAGATTATATGTTCAGATCCATGATGCTATTTAATACTCCTCTGATCATGAGCATGTTTATTATTTGTGAGTAGTTACTTTTGTTCTAGAGGTCACTGGATAAATCATATTGCAAGTAATCATGTGAATTTGATATGTGTTTGATATTTTGATGGTATATATGTTGTGATTCCCTTAGTGGTGTCATGTGAACGAAGACTACATGACACTTCACCATATTTGGGCCTAAGGGAATGCATTGTGGAGTAGTAAATAGATGGTGGGTTGCGAGAGTGACAGAAGCTTAAACCCTAGTTTATGCACTATTCCGTAAGGGACCGATTGGACCCAAAAGTTTAATGCTATGGTTAGAATTTATTCTTAATACTTTTCTCGTAGTTGCGGATGCTTGCGGGAGGGTTAATCATAAGTAGGAGGTTTGTTCAAGTAAGAACAGCACCGAAGCACCGGTCCATCCACATATCAAATTATCAAAGCAGCGAACACGAATCAAACCAACATGATGAAAGTGACTAGATGAAATTCCCGTGTACCCTCAAGAACACTTTGCTCATCACAAGAGACTGTTTTGTTCTGTCCTTTGCCTCAAAAGGATTGGGCTACCTTGCTGCATACTTGTTACTATTATCGTTACTTGCTCGTTACAAATTATCTTGCTATCGAACTACTCGCTACTTACCGTTTTAGCACTTGCAGGCACTACCTTACTGAAAACTACTTGTCATTTCGTTCTGCTCCTCGTTGGGTTTGACACTCTTACTTATCAAAAAGAGCTACAATTGATCCCCTATACTTGTGGGTCATCAAGGCTATTTTCTGGCGCCTTTGCCGGGGAGTGAAGCGCCTTTGGTAAGTGGAATTTGGTAAGGAAACATTTATATAGAGTGCTGAAATTTATTGTCACTTGCTACTATGGAAAACAATCCTTTGAGGTGTTTGTTCGGGGTATCTTCACCTCATTCGGAACCACAATTAATTGCACCTCAACCTACTGCACCTACTGAAAATATTGAATATGAAATTCCTTTGGGTATGATAGAATAACTGCTAGCTAATCCTTATGCAGGAGATGGAACCGAACATCCTGATATGCACTTGATATATGTAGAACAAATTTGTGGATTGTTCAAGCTTGCAGGTTTACCCGGAGATGAGGTGATGAAAAAGGTTTTCCCTTTATCTTTCAAGGGAAAAGCATTGGCATGGCATAGGCTATGTGATGATATTGGATCATGGAATTGGAATTGTTTAAAATTGGAGTTCCACCAAAAAAAATTATCCTATGCATCTAGTTCATCGTGATCGGAATTATATATATAATTTTTGGCCTCATGAAGGAGAAAGTATCGCTCTAACTTGGGGGAGGCTTAAGTCAATGTTATATTCATGCCCCAATCATGAGCTCTCAAGAGAAATTATTATTCAGAACTTTTATGCTCGGCTTCCTCGTAATGATCAAACCATGCTGGATACTTCTTGTGCTGGTTCTTTTATGAAGAAAACTATTGAATTCCGGTGGGATCTTTTGGAAAGAATTAAACGCAACTCTGAATATTGGGAACTCGACGAAGGTAAAGAGTCAGGTATAAAGCTTAAGTATGATTGTGTTAAATCTTTTATGGATACGATGCTTTTCAAAAGTTTATCGCTAAATATGGACTTGACTCTGAGATAGTAGCCTCCTTTTGTGAATCATTTACTACTCATGTTGAACTCCCTAAAGAGAAGTGGTTTAAATATCACCCACCTATTAGAGATGAAATTAAAGAACCGGTACCGGTTAAAGAAGAAACTATACTCTATAATGTTGATCCAGTTGTTCCTACTGCTTATATTGACAAACCCCCTTTTCCTATTAGGATAAAGGAACATTCTAAAGTTTCAACTGTGGTTAACAAAAGCTATGTTAGAACACCTAAACCAGATGAACAAATTAGAGTGGAACCTAATGTTGCTATGGTTAAAGATCTCTTAGAAGAAGATATAGATGGGCATGTTATTTACTTCTGTTCAGAAGCTGCTAGAATTGCTAAACCCGGTAAAAAGGATAAACATAGACCAGTTATTGGCATGCCTGTCATTTCAGTTAAAATAGGAGATCACTGTTATCATGGTTTATGTGACATGGGTGCTAGTGTGAGTGCTATTCCTTACACTTTATATCAAGAAATTAAGAAAGACATAGCACTTGCAGAGATAGAAGACATAGATGTTACTATTAAACTTGCTAATAGAGACACCATATCACCTTGTGGGAATATTAGAGATGTTGAAGTCTTGTGTGGGTAAATAAAATACCCTACTGATTTTCTTGCTCTTGGTTCCCCACAAGATGACTTATGTCCCATTATTTTTGGTAGACCTTTCTTAAACACAGTTAATGCTAACATAGATTGCAAGAAACAAACTGTTGGTGTTAGTTTTGGTGATGGGTCTCATGAGTTTAATTTTTCCAAGTTTAGTAGAAATCATCATGAAAAAGAATTGCCTAGTAAGGATGAATTAATTGGTCTTGCTTCTATTGTTGTGCCACCTACTGATCCTTTAGAACAATACTTGCTAGACCATGAAAATGATTTTCATATGCATGAAAGGAATGAAATAGATAATATTTTCTTTGAACAATGTCCTCTAGTTAAACACAATTTGCCTATTGAAACTCTAGGAGGTCCTCCTCCACCTAAAGGTGATCCTATGTTTGAATTAAAACAATTCCCAGACACTTTGAAATATGCTTATCTTGATGAAAAGAAGATATATCCTGTTATTATCAGTGCTAACCTTTGAGAACATGACGAATAAAGATTAATGAAAGTTCTAAGGAAGCACCGAGCTGCTATTGGATATACTCTTGATGATTTAAAGGGCATTGGTCCCACTCTATGTCAGCACAAAATTAATATGGAACCTGATGCTAAACCAGTTGTTGATCATCAACGTCGATTAAATCCGAAGATGAAAGAGGTGGTCAGAACAGAAATACTAAAACTTCTAGAAGCAGGTAATCTATCCTATATGTCGTGGTTTTGTCACGGCAGATGTCCTAAGGAAAGGACTTAGTCGTGGAGCCATCGCTACGGGTTAGTTTAAAGGGGTTAAAGCGGACAAGGGACGCAGAGAGTTTATACTGGTTCGGCCCCTTGCGGTGAAGGTAAAAGCCTAATACAGTTGTTGTGGAATTGCTAGGGTTTCGATGACCAGGGAGCGAATACGCTTTGCCTGAGTCTCGAGTTGTTGTCTGTTGTCCTTGAACCGCCGCCGGGTCGTCCCCTTATATACATGGGTTGACGCCCCTCGGTTTGTAGAATCATGAGCCGGCTCATAAACGTGTATGGCTCGGTCTCTGCTCTTTCTTTCTTACAACACAAGTCTACATACTAATGTTGGTTTATGTCTACAGGCTTTAAACCGGCTCTGGGCCCAGGGCCTTCATCAAGCGTCACTGTCTTTGTCTTCATGGGCTTCAGATATAATGAACCATTATGGGGTTAACCCGGCCTCTCCTAGCCGGTTTACGCCCAGTGGTAATATCCCCAACATTAGGCCCTAGATTGATTTGACTGGTTCATGTCAATCCTCAATACTTAAGAAAATTTCTTCTTCAGCACCTTCACATAGTCTTGTAAACCGCCGTGATGTCACCTTCCTGGACCATGATAAATCGCCATGACGTCATCTGTTATTAAAAACTGCATATAACCCACGTTCATTAATGGGCCTCCGACAATCAAGGCAACAGAGCTGTCACATATCCCATTTTTTCGGGCTCCTCGATTCTCGCGCCTGCCTTTTATCCATTCACCTTATAAATAAGGCCGAGGGGTCCCTTTCACTTTTCCCCCTTGTGCCTCTTCGCGGCGTCTTCTTCCTCGCGCCGACCGACCTTCAAGCTCTGCCGCCGCCGCCATCCTTCGCCTCTGCCTCAACAACGGCCGCTGCATCAACCTGACCGTACCAGATAAACGCGGCAATCCTCTGCTGCTTCCTCAGCACCAGTAAGTTCCTCCTTTCCTCACTCCAGATCCACCATTAGGGTTCGGTGTTCTTCATAGTTCTTCAAAGTTCTTGAAGCTGTTCTTCCTTGTTCCTCTTCAGTAATACCAATGGCTAGTTAGATCTGATTTTTCCAGTGCCCTTGTAGTTTAAACTCTTTTTTTCTTTGTTAGGGCATAAAACTCATCTGAACTTGCTGAACTCTTCAAACGCTTGAAACTAAGTCAAAATATATTTTGATTTTCCAACGCACGGTAGATTTGAAATTATCATGTCAAGCCGTGAAACTTGTTTTTCCTTCACTTACGCATCTTTAGACATATATCTTCAATACCAGATTAGGCGGTTTAACCTCATAGAAAAATGATGACCCAGTAGATACCATTAGTCCTCCATTATCAGACTCCAGTTTACCAATAACAAATCCCGGTTTAACAATATGCATACATCCTTGCACCACTTTATAATTGTCCACTGTGAATCTTAAACCGGCAATAATCATCTTTCAGCTTCTCATTGCAATGGCCAAGCAAGTCTATAAATGCAACTGGGTTCCTTCTTGGGTCATCGAATATCAGTTAAACAGATGTGTCGCAACAGGCCCTTTAGCTAAGAAAGATGTCATCCACTGGAGGGCCCCTGGCCCGGAAAATCCTCCTACACCCAAGGACGGAGAGGTAGTTGTTTTTGTTGACCATCTGGGCCTAGGTTTCAGCCCTCCCGGTTCAAAATTCTTCCGAGATGTGCTGGCTAGTTTTCAGCTTCACCCTCAGGACATCGGTCCAAACTCTGTGACCAACATCTGTCATCTTCAAGTCTTCTGTGAGGCTTATCTGCAAGAGGAACCTAGAGTTGAATTGTTTAGAGATTTCTTTCACTTGAACCGCCGCACAGAGTTCACGGATGGACCCAATACTGAATTAGGCAGAATGGCGGTTCAGAAAAGGAAGGAAGTCACTTTCCCTCATGCCAAGCTTCACAGTCACCCCAAAGAGTGGAACCAGACTTGGTTTTACTGCAAAGATACATCTCCAACTGATGAAAACCCCTTGCCGGGTTACCGCTCTCACCGCCTTAGCAACACACATCCCTTTCCTCAGATGTTGACGGCAAAAGAAAGCCTTTTAAGATGGTCCTCAATCCTTAACCAATCATCGTTTTAACTTGACAAGTTCAGGGTCTTATTTAGAGTAACTTGTCAAAGTTCGAAGGGTCATACCAGGTTTACCTGGGCGGAGTGACTTACTTAAATAGGCAGGCTAACCCGGGGTTTTAGGTGTATACACCAGGCTTCCAAGCCATGGCTTGATAGCCTATTACAAGCGTAGATTCTTTCTTCATTTCGACAGCAAAGAATCCCCAAGTAATATTTTGAGCTGTGCTCAGCCAGTGCCTATGTTTGAGTTGTTGTTTTGCAATACTCTCTTTGGCCTCGGATTGATTTGGCTTTGAGCCGATCAAGAGGTGTGACTATGGTTCGGATATGACCAAGCCCCCAAGTGATGTTGTGGCATTGCGCCGATCAAGAGGTGTAGCTATGGTTCGGATACGACCAAGCCCCAAAGTGATGTTGTATAAAGCTTTGATAAGCTGAATCAAGGGGTAAACCGGACACCGCTTTATAAACAGAAGCTCCATGTAACCACACATGATGTAAGAAGAACAACAGATATCCCGCTTTAGCTGAGGTTCCGGTTTATTATATTGATCATAATATATATATTGTCATAACTATGTACATAAGCGGAGCCCATGGCTCAAGTATAGTAGGGCCGAAGATGAGCGATATTCCACGGCCGGTGGGTCTCCTCCTCCGATTTACGTGAGTCCTTGCGCTCTCAAACATCTATAAGGTAGTATGACCCGTTGTGCAGATTCTTGCTAACCACAAAAGGTGGGGATAACTTGTGCATATCTGTCTAATCCTGGATGAGTCGGAGCACCAAATCGCCTTCTTGAAAGGTTCTGGTTCTAACCCGGCGGCTGTGATAGCGACGTAGATCTTGCTGATAAATCGCCGAACGGGCTGCTGCCATGTCACGTTCCTCATCTAACAGGTCAAGCACTTCCTGCCGTGCCTTCTCATTGTCAGCTTCATCATAAGCCGCCACACGAGGGGAATCATGACGGATATCACTTGGGAGCACCGCCTCCGCTACATAAACCATGAAGATCGGTGTGTACCCCGTCGATCTGTAGGGTGTGGTATTGATGTTCCATAACACAGAAGGTAACTCCTCAACCCAACAACCCGGCGTCCGTTGCAAAGGAACCATAAGCCGGGGTTTGATGCCTCTCAAGATCTCTTGGTTGGCCCTCTCCGCTTGACCATTGGACTGGGGGTGAGCCACCGACGACACATCAAGCCGGATGTGCTCATGTTGACAGAACTCCTTCATAGCACCTTTGGATAAATTGGTACCATTATCAGTTATGATGCTGTGTGGAAAGCCAAACCGGAAGATCACCTACTTGATGAATTGAACCGCCGTAGCTGCATCACACTTACTGACTGGCTCTGCCTCCACCCACTTGGTGAATTTATCAACCGCCACCAAAAGGTGGGTCTTCTTGTCTTTGGATCTCTTAAAGGGCCCAACCATATCCAGCCCCCAAGTTGCAAACGGCCAGGTGATTGGAATCATCCTCAATTCTTGAGCCGGTACATGAGCGCGCCTTGAGAATTTTTGACAGCCATCACATCTTTTGACCAAGTCCTCGGCATCAGCATGAGCTGTCAACCAATAGAAACCGTGACGAAACGCCTTGGTTACCAGAGATTTTGAACCGGCGTGGTGACCACAATATCCTTCGTGGATCTCACGCAAAATTTCACGGCCTTCTTCAGGAGAAATGCAGCGTTGAAACGCCCCTGTCACACTGCAATGATGTAACTCTCCATTGATAATAGTCATGGACTTGGACCGCCGGATTATCTGCCTTGCCGAAGTTTCATCTTCTGGTAGCTCGCCCCGGTTCATATACGCCAGATATGGAACCGTCCAATCCGGGATAACATGAAGAGCCGCCACCAACTGAGCCTCCGGATCAGGAACAGCCAAATCCTCTTCACCAGGGAGCTTGACGGACGGATTATGCAGCACATCTAGGAAGACATTAGGTGGAACCGGTTTACGCTGGGAACCCAAGCGGCTTAAAGCGTCCGCCGCTTCATTTTACCGCCGGTCCACATGATCCACCTGGTAACCTTTGAAGTGACCTGCAACAATATCCACTTCACGATGATATGGCGCCATGAGTGGGTCCTTGGAATCCCAAGTGCCGGACACTTGTTGAGCCACCAGGTCCGAATCACCAAAGCACTTACCTCGGCTGAGATTCATCTCTTTAGCCATCCGAAGACCATGGAGTAAAGCCTCATATTCAGCTGCATTGTTAGTGCAAGGGAACATTAAACAAAGAACATAACAAAACTTATCACCTCGTGGGGAAGTTAAAACGACTCCAGCCCCCGAGCCTTCCAATTGCCTCGACCCATCAAAATGAATAGTCCAATAAGTATGATCTGGCTTCTCCTCTGGCGCTTGTAGTTCTGTGAAATCATTGATGAAATCCACAAGTGCCTGAGATTTGATCGTCGTCTGGGGCATATATTTTAATCCGTGAGGCCCAAGCTCAATAGCCCACTTAGCAATCCGGCCAGTTGCTTCCCTGTTCTGGATTATATCCCCCAAAGGAGCAGAGCTGACCACCGTGATAGGATGACCTTGGAAATATTGCTTAAGCTTTCGGCTTGCCATGAAAACTCCATACACCAACTTCTGCCAATGCGGGTACCTTTGCTTGGATTCAATAAGTACCTCACTAATATAATAAACCGGCCGTTGAACCGGATACTCCTTTCTGGCCTCCTTGCGCTCCACCACAATAGCCACGCTAATAGCCCGGGCGTTAGCTGCCACATATAGCAACAAGGGCTCTTTATCAACAGGAGCAGCAAGCACCGGCGATTAGCAAGCTGCCGCTTTAAGTCCTCAAATGCTTCATTGGCGGTGGTACTCCAGACGAAGTTATCCGTTTTCTTCAGCATCTGATATAAAGGAATGGCCTTCTCACCAAGGCGACTGATAAACCGGCTCAACGCAGCAATCCGGCCTGCCAGGTGTTGAACATCATTAATGCACTTCGGTTTAGCCAAAGAAGTTATAGCCTTGATTTTCTCCGGATTAGCTTCGATGCCTCTGTTAGACACCAGAAAACCCAAAAGCTTGCCTGCCGGTACACCAAAGACACACTTGGCCGGATTAAGCATCATTTTATAAACCCGAAGGTTATCAAAAGTCTCCTTCAAGTCATCAATCAATGTCTCCTCCTTTCTGGATTTCACCACAATATCATCCACATAGGCATGAACATTGCGGCCGATCTGATTATGAAGACAATTCTGCACACACCGTTGATAAGTTGCCTGGGCACTCTTGAGCCCAAAGGGCATAGACACATAGCAGAAGGCTCCAAAGGGAGTTATGAAGGCTGTCTTCTCCTGGTCCTTAACTGCCATTTTTATCTGATGGTATCCAAAATATGCATCTAGAAAACTCAAACGCTCGCAACCCGCCGTAGCATCAATAATTTGATCAATACGGGGGAGGGCAAAAGGATCTGCTGGACAAGCTTTGTTAAGATCTATGTAGTCCACATACATACGCCAAGTGCCATTCTTCTTAAGGACCAGCACCGGATTAGCCAACCATCCAGGATGGAAAACTTCGATGATAAATCCAGCCGGCAAGAGCCTGGCTACTTCCTCACCAATAGCCTTCCGTCTTTCTTCATTGAACCGGCGAAGAAACTGCTTAACCGGTTTATGCTTGGGATCGACATTAAGAGTGTGCTTAGCGAGTTCTCTCGGTACACCTGCATGTCAGAAGGCTTCCATGCAAAGATGTCCCGGTTCTCACGGATGAACTCGATGAGCGCGCTTTCCTATTTCGGATCCAAGTTAGCGCTGATGCTAAACTGCTTGGATGAATCGCCAAGAACGAAATCAACAAGCTTAGTCTCATCAGCCGTTTTAAACTTCAAGGCTGGTTCATGCTCTGTAGTTGGCTTTTTCAAAGAAGTCATATCCGCCGGATCAACATTGTCCTTATAGAACTTCAATTCCTCGGTTGCACAAACCGACTCAGCGTATGCTGCATCACCTTCTTCACATTCCAAAGAGATCTTGCGGCTCCCGTGCACTGTGATAGTCCCCTTATGACCCGGCATCTTGAGCTGCAGATAGACATAACAGGGCCTTGCCATAAACTTAGCATAAGCCGGCCGTCCAAACAGGGCATGATATGGGCTCTTGATTTTCACCACCTCAAAGGTCAACGTCTCTGATCTTGAATCATGCTCATCACCAAAAGCAACCTCCAGAGCTATCTTACCAACAGGATATGCCGATTTGCCGGGTACCACACCATGGAAGACCGTGTTGGACGGTTTAAGATTTTTATCTGTTAACCCCATGCAACGGAGGTTTCATAATAAAGGATATTGATACTAAACCCCCCATCCATGAGTACCTTGGTGAACTTATAACCTCCCACCTGAGGTGCTACCACCAGCGCCAGATGACCCGGATTGTCAACCCGGGGTGGATGATCCTCTCGACTCCACACAATAGGTTGTTTAGACCATCGTAAATATCGGGGAACCGCTGGTTCAATAGAGTTCACTGCCCTCTTATGAAGCTTCTAATCGCGCTTGCACAAGCTAGTGGTGAAGACATGATACTACCCACTATTCAACTGCTTTGGGATGCTCTGATAACCCGACTGCTGCTATTGCTGCTGATTGCCCTGATGATTATAACCACCTTGGTTGCCCTGATTGCCTTGATTGTTATGTCCACCCTGATTACCATGGAAACCTGAACCAGAATTGCCTCCACCATAACCCGGCCCATGAGATCCTGGGCCTGAACCGCCACCCGGTCCATGATCATACCGAAAGAGATCAGAATTTTTGAACTCCTGCATGATATAACAATCCTTCCAGAGGTGCGTGGATGGTGTCTCCTTCGTCCCCTGCTTTGGGCAAGGCTGGTTCAATAGATAAGACAGGCGGTCCAGGTTAGGACTCGGCCCTCCGCCACGCTGGGGCGGTTTACCTTTACGCCGTTGGCCTTTGTCCTGCGCGTTGGTATTAGCCACAAAATCCAAACTGTTATCCGCTTTACGCTTACCGTTGTTTCCACGGCCCGCCGGGTTGTGCTGCTGCCCCTTGGTATTGCCGCTCTTCTTTCCCTTCCCTGTCTTGTCATTGTCAGACTCACGGTCCTTGGTACTATCAGAGTCGGCATATTTCACCAGAGCAGCCATGAGAGTCCCCATGTCGTTGCAGTGGCGTTTAATCCGTCCCAACTTCAGCTTTAGAGGTGCAAACCGGCAATTGCCTTCCAACGTTAAAACTGCTGTATCAGCGTTAATGCGGTCCGCTGAATGCAAAATCTCTGAAACCCGGCGCACCCAATGGGTTGTTGATTCCCCTTCCTCCTGGACACAGGCAGCTAAGTCCACAATTGACATGGGTTGCTTGCATGTATCCGTGAAATTCTGGATGAACCGGGCCCTCAGCTCGGCCCATGACCCAATGGAGTTAGCTGGCAAGTTTTTCAACCAAGTGCGAGCCGTTCCTTCCAGCATCATGGTAAAGTATTTAGCGCACGCCGCATCATCCACATCCAGCATCTCCATTGCCATCTCATAGCTTTCAACCCATGACTCGGGGGATAAATCTGCGATGTGATTCGGCACTTTTCATGGGCCTTTGAAATCCTTGGGCAGGCGCCGTTGCGCAGCGCTGGGACGAGACACGGTACTCCCAAAGAGCTAGAAGTAACTCCTGGTTCCACCGACGTGGTTGGACGAACCGAAGTAAGTTGGCGTGCCTCATGCTGTGCTACTAACTCAGCCTCTCGACGAGCTCTAGCGCGATCCACCACATCCTGAGCTTCACTGCCGCCACCCGCCGGGCTATGGCCACGGGGCGGATCACGGTTTCGCGCATTGCTTGACATGGACGATTCATCAATACGCCTGCTGTAGCTCCAGCTTGGGCGGGGAGTAGAATGGATCCTCTCGCGGCTATATGAATAAGCCTGCTGCTGAACCAAAGCTGTCTAAAGAAGCTCGCTAGCCCGTCGTGTCTCGACTACCACCGGAGACTCGCCTTCGATCAGGAGGGCCGCTAGCCGTGAAGCGGCAGCAACAATGTTGTCCATCGGGTCAGAGTAATGACCCGGTGGTGTTGGGACGTGCTGTGGCGAAACATTGTTCTGAAGAGGTGGATCCATCAATCATGGCTGAACCGGCGCCCCTGCTCCAGGTGCCTCCGCCCGGTTTACCACCGGCGGATTGCTGGCCCCTGCTCCTGGGGTATTAAAGAGGTTCCTGGCCTCGTAAACCGGTGGTAGGTGAGATCAGTACCTCCTCTTTAGGACATCGTTTGACGCACTGTAATCTAGCATAAGCCGGTAAGCCTGTGCATCCAATGCGGCCCGTTCCGCAGCCATCTTGGTATCCTTGGCTGCCAAGTCGGCTTTGTCTTGGGTGATCTGATCTTTCACCTTCGCGATTTCCGCATTATGCGCATCTTGATCCGCCGGGTTAACCTCCGCCATCAGTGTCGCCAAAGCGTCAAATAAATCGGTTAGAACCTGAGCCGGCGGCCGTACAGGGCCTCTTGCCCCGGCTGCCGTTGTCGCTGCTGATCCGGAAATCATCGCTGCTGCGGTCGAAGAGTGGAGCGCTGGCTGCGTACCGGCCATGAAGATCGCGACCCGGTTTGGCGGATCAAAGGGTTCCGGAATACTATCGCCATCGGAGTAGCCCCCAATCCGGCCATCTTGCAACTGGTACAAGGACTCAGTCTCTCCGGTCGATGACTCGTCACCGAAAGAAACGACGGTCTCACCACCAGATTCCGATCTGTCCTCAGATTCCACTCCGTGGACGACTCCCATGAAGGCACGCTTCATGGCAGGCTTAACCCGGGCAGATCTCGCACACTGAGCCGTCTCGATGATGTCGGTGCAGATGTCCGACTCAGGGCCCGGTTCCCCGATCTTGCCAATGAAAATGTGTATGCCACCGAAGGGGACCCGGTACCCGTACTCGATTGAGCCGGCCTCGGGACCCCAGCCTGCATCGTCGATGTAGATCTTGCCGCGACGACTATTGGTCATCCGACCCACAGCGTATCCCTTGAGTCCTTCGAAGCTGCCCTCTAAGTACTCGAAACCATCGTGCGATAGCCCCACGGTGGGCGCCAACTGTCGTGGTTTTGTCACGGCAGATGTCCTAAGGAAAGGACTTAGTCGTGGAGCCATCGCTACGGGTTAGTTTAAAGGGGTTAAAGCGGACAAGGGACGCAGAGAGTTTATACTGGTTCGGCCCCTTGCGGTGAAGGTAAAAGCCTAATCCAGTTGTTATGGAATTGCTAGGGTTTCGATGACCAGGGAGCGAATACGCTTTGCCTGAGTCTCAAGTTGTTGTCTGTTGTCCTTGAACCGCCGCCGGGTCGTCCCCTTATATACATGGGTTGACGCCCGTTGGTTTACGGAATCCCGAGGCCGGCTCATAAACGTGTCCGGCTTGGTCTCTGCTCTTTCTTTCTTACAACACAAGTCTACATACTAATGTTGGTTGATGTCTACAAGCTTTAAACCGGCTCTGGGCCCTGGCCCTTCATAAAGCGTCACTGTCTTTGTCTTCATGGGCTTCAGATATAATGAACCATTATGGGGTTAACCCGGCCTCTCCTGGCCGGTTTACGCCCAGTGGTAATATCCCCAACACTATAGCTGATAGTAGATGGGTAAGTCATGTTCATTGCGTCCCTAAGAAAGGAGGTATAGCTGTTGTTCCTAATGATAAGAATGAACTTATTCCACAAAGAATTGTTATAGGCTATAGAATGGTAATTGATTTCAGAAAGTTAAACAAAGCTACTTGAAAAGATCATTACCCTTTGCCTTTTATTGATCAAAGGCTTGAAAGATTATCTAAGCACACACACTTTTGCTTCCTTGATGGATATTCTGGCTTTTCACAAATACGTGTTTCTCAACCTGATCAAGAAAAGACCACTTTTACTTGTCCTTTTGGAACATATGCTTATAGACGTATGCCTTTTGGTTTATGTAATGCACCTGCTACCTTTCAAAGATGTATGACTGCTATATTCTTTGACTTTTGTGAAAAGATTGTTGAGGTTTTCATGGATGACTTTTCTATTTATGGGACGTCTTTTGATGATTGCTTAAGCAATATTGATCGAGTTTTGTAGAGATGTGAACAAACAAATCTTGTCTTGAATTGGGATAAGTGCCACTTTATGGTTAATGAAGGCATTGTCTTGGGTCATAAAATTTCTGAAAGAGGTATCGAAGTGGACCAAGCTAAGGTTGATACAATTGAGAAAATGCCATGTCGTAAGGACATAAAAGGTATTCGTAGTTTCCTAGGTCATGCTGGTTTCTATAGGAGGTTTATCAAATACTTCTCTAAAATTTCTAGGCCTCTCACTAATCTTTTGCAAAAGGATATTCCTTTTGTTTTTGATGATGATTGTTTAGAGCCTTTGAAACACTCAAGAAAGCTTTAATCTCTGCACCTATTGTTCAACCACCTGATAGGAACTTGCCTTTTGAAATTATGTGTGATGCTAGTGATTATGCTGTTGGTGCTGTTCTAGGACAAAGAGTTGAGAAGAAATTAAATGTTATTCATTATGCTAGTAAATCTCTCGACAGTGCTCAAAGAAATTATGCTACTACTGAAAAAGAATTTTTAGCAGTGGTGTTTTCTTGTGATAAGTTTAGACATTATATTGTTGATTCTAAAGTAACTGTTCACACAGACCATGTTGCTATTAAATATTTTATGGAAAAGAAAGATGCTCCTACACTTATTTGTTGGGTTCTCTTGTTACAAGAATTTGATTTGCATATTATTGATAGAAAAGGAGTTGAGAACCCCGTAGCTGATAACTTGTCTAAGCTTGAAAATGTGCTTGATGACCAACTTCCTATTGATGATAGTTTTCCTGATGAGCAGTTAGCTACAATAAATGTTGCTAATAGCACTCCTTGGTATGCTGACTATGCTAATTATATTGTTGCTAAATATTTGCCACCTAGCTTTACTTACCAACAAAAGAAAAAAATTCTTCTATGATTTAAGACATTACTTTTGGGGTGACCCACATCTTTATAAAGAAGGAGTAGATGGTATTATTAGACGTTGTGTACCTGAGCATGAACAGGGACAAATCCTACAGAAATGTCACTCCGAACCATATGGAGGGCATCATGCTGGAGATAGAACTGCTCATAAGGAATTGCAATCTGGATTTTATTGGCCTACTCTCTTCAAGGATGCTCGTAAGTATGTCTCATCTTGTGATGAATGCCAAAGAATAGGTAATATCGGTGAGCATCAAGAAATGCCTATGAATTATTCACTTGTTGTTGAACCATTTGATGTTTGGGGATTTGATTACATGGGACCTTTTCCTTCCTCTAATGGGTATACACATATTTTGGTTGTTGTTGATTATGTTACTAAATGGGTAGAAGCTATTCCAACCAGTAGTGTTGATCACAACACCTCTATTAAAATGCTTAAGGAAGTTATTTTCCCAAGGTTTGGAGTCCATAGATATTTAATGACTAACGGTGGTTCACACTTTATTCATGGTGCTTTTCGTAAAATGCTTGCCAAGTTTGATGTTAACCATAGAATTGCAGCACCCTATCATCCTCAGTCTAGTGGTCAAGTTGAGCATAGCAATAGAGAAATAAAATTAATTTTGCAAAAGACTGTCAATAGGTCCAGGAAGAATTGGTCTAAGAAATTAGATGATGCCCTTTGGGCTTATAGAACAGCATATAAAAATCATATGGGTATGTCTCCTTATAAAATGGTTTATGGAAAAGCTTGTCATTTGCCTCTTGAGTTAGAACATAAAGCATATTGGGCAGTTAAAGAGGTCAACTATGATTTCAAACTTGCTGGTGAAAAGAGGTTATTTGATATAAGCTCATTAGATGAATGGAGAACCCAAGCTTATGAAAATGCAAAATTATTAAAAGAGAAAGTTAAAAGATGGCATGAAAAAAGAATCCAAAAGCGCGAGTTTAAAGTCGGAGAATATGTTCTTTTGTACAACTCTCGTTTTAGATTCTTTTCAGGAAAACTCCTCTCAAAATGGGAAGGCCCATATGTCATCGAGGAGGTTTACCAGTCTGGAGCCATCAAAATAAATAACTGCGAAGGTACTAACCCAAAGGTTGTCAATGGGCAATGAATGAAGCATTATATCTCAGGTACGCCTATTAATGTTGAAAGCAATCTTATCCAAACTTTGACACCGTAAGAACACATATAAGAGTCCTTCCGGAACACTCCAGAATCGTCAAAATAAGGAGGTATGTGATACGGTAAGTAAACGGACTCCGAAAATTCGAAAAAATATTTTTTGTCAATTTTGGAATATTTTAAAATTTTGGAAATAAAGAAACATCCAGGAAGCGTCCCCTGGTGGGCACAAGACACCAGGGCGCGCCAGGCATGCTTGGCGCGCCCAGGTGGGTTGTGCCCACCTGGGACACCTTCGAACTCCGTTTTTCTTCTGTATACTTGTCCGCCAAGATAAAAAAATCTATATATACTTCCCGAACCTGTTGACCACCGCATCACGAAGAAATCCTCTATTGTCTTTTCTTGCTGTTTTCTGTCAGATCCCATCTACCATGGCCTCTTCAAGTTCCTCCAAGGACAAGTTCTTTAAGAACATCATCAACCCATATCTGCGGGAGGTGGTGCAGCACCCTCAAACCATCCAGATGCATGAGGGGGTGTTGTACATCCGCGATGAGCAAGGTTGCAAGCGCACGGGAACCATGGAGGCTAGGCTTGAAGCTATGGAGCAAGAATTCTTCCGATGGAAGGGGATGGTGGAACGTGGCCTCAATGCCAATCACCTCATGATCACGGAGCTTTCCCGTGATCTCAAGGTGGATGGCAAGCCCATGAAGGACATCGTCTTCATCTTCAACGAGCAAATCAACTTCCTCCAAAGCCGGATCTATGATCTTCAAAACCAAGTCTTTGAATATGAGGCGAGGTTCAAAGGTATGAGTTTGGCTGCTAGTTGCAGTTCCCGTGAGACTCACTCCTCCTCTTTTGATGGTGGACCGCTACCAAGGAAATCCGAGGACAAGATCTCTTCTTCTTCACCAACATCGCCTTCTTCACCACCAAAGGAGAACTAAGTATCGGGTATGGGCACTACCCTTGGCTTCCGCCGAGCTTGGGGGAGGTGCACCCGTATCGTATCATCCCACTATATTTGTGCTTTTACTTATCTTAGTTCGATCGTTTTGCTTTAGATGAAATAAAGTTTAGTTCAATCCTTTCTTCTTTGAGAGTTTGCTTAGTGATCTATCATTGTAATCGTGTGCAAGTTATATAATAAAGTTAGTTTGAGTTTTACTTTCTTTACTTTCATGTTGCAAATAAAGAAAAGAAATAAGAAAAGAGAAAGAGAAACAAAACAAATAAAAGAAAGGAAATAAATCAATAAGATCATATACTAATCCTATGGTAGGTGATAGCACCACATAAGGAAAAGTATAAGTAGAAATTTTATTAGAGATTGTCAAACATAGCGTTAGTCAATGATGCAACTCATGCAAGAATTAATAAGTGAAGGGAACATTCACATATAAATATACTATCCTAGAAATCTTTTGTGATTGTGAGCCCTCATCAAAATATTATATGCCAAAATTGTTGACGTTGGACAAGGAAGACAACGTAATGGTTTATGTTTGGTTATATTCACATAGAAGTCATATTGTCATATATCCTTCAACATGTGGTGCTTGCCCCTATCTTTGCTAGCCAAAAACTCCGCACTAAGTAGAGATACTACTTGTGGATCCAGAACCCTTAAACCCAAATCTTCTTCAAGTGTCCACTATACCTACCTAGGGATTGAGCAAGATCCCTCAAGTAAGTTGTCATCGGTGCAAAAAGGCAATAAAAATTGCTTCTAAAAGTGTGAGATTGTTTAGTGTAAGAGAAAACTGAGAGTTGCACGAACTTGGATGACAAAGAATAAAAGCGACATACTACATAATAAAGGTTGTCATCTTAAGGGGCAATGTAACGTGATGTTCTTTTGCACTAAGGGATTGAGCATACAAACAAATAAGTGCATGGCAACCTCTGCTTCCCTCTGCGAAGGGCCTATCTGTTACTTTTATGTATTTACTTTTATGCAAAGAGTCAAAGTTTTCCTTCTATTCCTTTTATTTTTCTCTTTTGGCAAGCATCATGTGGTGAGGAAAGATCTAGGCACATATGTCTAGTTGAATATAGATAGCATGAGTTATTATTGTTGACATCACCCTTGAGGTGAGTATGTTGGGAGGCGAAACTATAAGCCCCTATCTTTCTATGTGTCCGGTTGAAACATTTTGCTCATGTGTACAAGGTGAGTGTTAGCAATCATAGAAGACTATATGATGGTTGAGTATGTGGACTTGCCTAAAGGCTCCGACACATGACCATTCCTGAAAAGATGATGAATTGTAGTTGCAAAGTTGACTGAGAACATAGTTTGTTGGCTTCTAATAGAGTTTTTCCTTTATACTTCAATTATGTGATGAACTGTTACTTATTCATGAGAAGTGTATGATAAAAGTCTTATGTTTAAATTTGTTGCTGTTATAATAATCAACATGATGCTTCTATGTCCGTATTTTGTTTTTATCGACACCTCTCTCTCAAAGCATGTGGACATGTTTTTCGATTTTGGTTTTCGCTTGAGGACAAGCGAGGTCTAAGCTTGGGGGAGTTGATACGTCCATTTTGCATCATTTTTTCTTACTGTTATTTATAATGTTTTTATCCATAATAATTCTTTTTGGAGTAATTCTAATTCCTTTTCTCTCATAATTTGCAAGGTACACACCAAGAGGGAGAATTCCGGCAGCTGCAAATCTGGACCTGAAAAAGCTACGTCAGGCCACTATTCTGCACAACTCCAAATGAGCTGAAACTTCATGGAGAATTTTTATGGAATATATAAGAAATATTGGAGCAAATAACTACCAGAGAGGGGCCACCAGGTGGGGACAACCCACCTGGGCGCGCCAGGCAGCCCAGGCGCGCCCTGGTGGGTTGTTGCCCCCTCGGCCCACCTCCGGTGCCCATCTTCTAGTATATAAGTAATTTTTACCTAGAAAAAAATAGGGAGAAGACTTTCGGGGCGGAGCGCCGCTGTCTCGAGGCGGAACTTGGGCAGGAGCACTTTTGCCCTCCGGCGGAGCGATCCTGCCGGGGGAACTTCCCTCCCGGAGGGGGAAATCATCATCATCATCACCAACAACTCTCCCATCTTGGGGAGGGAAATTTCCATTAACATCTTCACCAGCATCATCTCATCTCAAACCCGAGTTCATTTCTTGTATTCAATCTTGTTACCGGAACTATTGATTGGTGCTAGGGGGTGACTAGTAGTGTTGATTACATCTTGTAGTTGATTACTATATGGTTTATTTGGTGGAAGATTATATGTTCAGATCCATGATGCTATTTAATACTCCTCTGATCATGAGCATGTTCATTATTTGTGAGTAGTTACTTTTGTTCTTGAGGTCACGGGATAAACCATATTGCAAGTAATCATGTGAATTTGATATGTGTTCAATATTTTGATGGTATGTATGTTGTGATTCCCTTAGTGGTGTCATGTGAACGTCGACTACATGACACTTCACCATATTTGGGCCTAAGGGAATGCATTGTGGAGTAGTAAATAGATGGTGGGTTGCGAGAGTGACAGAAGCTTAAACCCCAGTTTATGCACTATTCCGTCAGGGACCGATTGGACCCAAAAGTTTAATGCTATGGTTAGAATTTATTCTTAATACTTTTCTCGTAGTTGCGGATTCGTGCGGGAGGGTTAATCATAAGTAGGAGGTTTGTTCAAGTTAGAATAGCACCTAAGCACCGGTCCACCCACATATCAAATTATCAAACTAGCGAACACGAATCAAACTGACCTGATGAAAGTGACTAGATGAAATTCCCGTGTATCCTCAAGAACACTTTGCTCATCATAAGAGACCGTTTTGGCCTGTCCTTTGCCTCAAAAGTATTGGGCTACCTTGCTGCATACTTGTTACTATTATTGTTACTTGCTCGTTACAAATTATCTTGCTATCAAACTACTCGCTACTTACGTTTTCAGCACTTGCAGGCATTACCTTACTGAAAACTACTTTTCATTTCCTTCTGCTCCTCGTTGGGTTCGACACTCTTAATTATCGAAAAGAGCTACAATTGATCCCTATACTTTTGGGTCATCAACCGCTAGTGCCATTGATTTTATATATATATATATATATATATATATATATATATATATGGAAAGAGGGGGTTCCCCTTCGATTTCATTAAAGAAACCCAACCATAGAGAGCCATTATCCGACAACATCTCACTGTAAATGTGAAGTTAGGCAACTACTACTAGAACGGACTGAGTACTAGCAGGCGACAAGTTCGCCAAATAAGCTAGGCAGGTAGGGGGATGCAACCCCAGCTTGAACAAGTTTGGATTAGTTGCAATAAAACAGAGATATACATTTCACGCTTGATCTTAGTTGAACTACACAAAATGATATCCAAATTATAGTTGAAGATTCCAGGAGCTTCACGACCAACCACTACAAAAAAAGACACATCCTTGACATTTTGGGTTGAACCAATTTTTTCTGTCATACTTATGACACTTCTATGACGATAATTGTGACAAAACCCGGTATCATCATAGATGTGGTGGGCTCCTACTTCTATGACACAAAATCATGACAGAAAATGGGCTTTTCATCCTGGGCGGGCCGGAGACACAGCTGCATGACATTCTTTGGGCCGTCCATGATGGAAAAAATCGTGGTAGAAGCAAGGGCTAGGAAAATATCAGGGTGTTCCCGGTTACCGTGGGTGGTTGGGGCCGAGCGATGCACGGAGGTTTGCGCGTTTCTCTCGTACACACAAGCGCGTGGGTGCGAGGTGTTGGGCTCTAGCGGAACCCGAGCGAGGCGTTCGCCTACTGAACCCGAGCGATCGATCGATGGCTGTTAACTGATCCCGATCAAGCGATTCCTTCACTACTGCTGCTAACTGAAGCTGATCGATGCTGCCTCTGGATGAATAGTGAGCGTTGCTGGAGGGTTTGATGAACAGTTCCCGGTGGGGGTGGATGAACAGGACCCCGTGGTGTTGCCTCTGGATGAACAGGACCCCGATCGATCGAGCCGGTTGGGGCTGGATGAACAGGACCCCGTGGAGGGCTGGATGAACAGGACCACCCCGTGGAGGGCTGGATGAACAGTAGACGGTGGAGGGCTGGATGAACAGTAGCCCATGGAGGGGTGGTTGAACAGGAGCCCGTGGAGAGGGCTGGTTGAACAGTAGCCGGTGGAGTAGCACGTGGTGGAGGCTGGATGAACAGGAGCCC
>NC_057799.1:176052792-176060523 GCF_018294505.1 Triticum aestivum
GTAGCCGGTGGAGTAGCGCGCGGTGGAGGCTGGATGAACAGGATCCCGTGGATTAACAGTCGCAGGTGGAGGCTGGAGGAGGTCGACGGTGGATGAATAGTAGCCCGTGGAGGCTGGAGGGGGTCGACGGTGGAGATGAACAGTATCCTGTGGAGTCCCGTTTTGCGGTACCCCACACCCCTCCCGATGAACAGGACCCCCGTTTCGACCGTAGTGCTCCAACACAAGTCCGTTTCCTTGTTTAGCGGTACGCCACACCCCTCCTGATCAACAGGACCCCCGTTTCGACCGTAGGAGGTCCATTTCCTCCGTTTTGCGGTACGCCAGACCCCTCCCGATGAACAGGATCCCGTTTCGACCGTGCCCGGTCGAACACATGGCCGTTTCCTCCGTTCTGTGGTACGCTAGGCCTCGTTTCCATCGGCCTTTCCGTCCAAGCCCTCCCGATGAACACGATGACGCATTCCGTTCTGACACAGCCGGTTGGCTCCCCATGAACACGACGACGACGCAGTTTCTCCGTTCCGACCCAGCCATGTACACTAGCCCTGGCCATACGTATGCGCGAGTAGGCATTCGAGACCCAGGCCGTATGTACGTACGTGGCCATATTTTCTTTCTTGCACACTGCCGCTGTACGTACGTGTACATGCTACGAGCGCGCCTCTACATCGACCAGTATGTACATACACGTTCGCAACCAGAATGACAATGCTACGTACGCTTTGACCAGGTGGGTCCCGACTGTGAGGCACTTCCTTGTGTGCGAAGATGTAGCTGGTGGGTCCCAGCAGTCAGGGGGGCGAATCATTTTTTTGCCCGGACGCACTTCCTTGCGTGCGAAGATGTAGCTAGTAGGTCCTAGCAGTCAGGGGGAAATGTTTTTTTCGCGAAATACAGTTGCCCGTCTGGTGGGTCCCTGCTATCAGCTGGAGGAATAATTATTTTGCACGTAATAAGGAGGCACTTCCTTGCGGCCGCCGTGGACCCAGCTGTCAGCCTTTCCACGTCTAGTACTCTTCCGACGGAAGTCGTTCATTGACCACGTTGACCATGCCACGCCGAGAGCACCAGGGCGGTGGACGACGGCGAGGCCTAGGAAGGGGACGACGCGGAGCCGGGGAAGATGCGGCAGTGGAAGCCCGCGTGGAGAGGAGTACGAGGGTTCACTGGTTCGGCTGTGGTGTGAGGCTGCCATCGCCGCAGGGCCTGGCCAGTGGTGGGAATAGTAGGGGGCAGAGGCCTCCGCGGCAATACAGCCGGCCACGGGAGGCAGGAGCATGCGGCACGACCGGCGCTGCTTTGGGCGGCTGGAGCAAGAAGACCAGAAGTTGAAGAAGCACTACGGCCGTTGGATGGACATCGTACGGTCACTAGAGCTAGAATCGTTCATATTGACTAAGTTAACAAAGCACTCCGTCCCCATCAACTTAGTAGGCCCACAAGTCAGCCTCCCACCAAGGTGGGTCCCAACTAGCAGGGGGAGTATTCATTTTTTTTGTGCATAATAAGGAGGCACTTCCGGTGGGTCCGAGCTGACAGCGAGGGGAACATTTTTTTCGTGAAATACGGTGGCCCGTTCGGTGGGTCGCTACAGTCAGGGGAGAAACATTTTTTTCGCCAAATACGGTGGCCCGTCCGATGGGTCCCTCCTGTCAGCTGGAGGAATAATTATTTTCCGCGTAATAAGGAGGCACTTCCTTGCGGCTGCCGTGGACCCAGCTGTCAGCCTCTACACATACAGTACTCCTCCGATGGAAGTCGTTCCTTGACCATGTTGACCACGCCGCGCCGAGAGCACCAGGGCGGTGGACGACGGCGAGGCCTAGGAAGGGGACGATGCGGAGCCGGGGAAGATGCGAGAGTGGATGCCCACGCGGAGAGGAGTACGAGGGTTCACTAGTTTGGCTGTGGTGTGAGGCTGCCGTCGCCACAGAAAACAGGGGGTGTGGGTGAGTAGAGGGATGCCCTGGCGAGCGGTTGGAGTAGTAGGGGGCAGTGAGGCCTGCGCGGCAGCATAGCCGGCCACGGGAGGCAGGAGTAGGCGGCACGACCGGCGCTGCTTTGGGCGGCTGGAGCAAGAAGACCAAAGGTTGAAGAAGCACGACGGCCGTTGGATGGACATTGTATGGTCACTGCAGCTAGAATCGTTTATATTGACTAAGTTGACAAAGCCCTTGGTACGCGTCAACTTAGTAGGCCCACAGGTTAGCTTCCAAAATGGTGCGCCCCAGATGTCAGGGGGAGGAATCATTTTTTGGGTGGGTGAAGCTAGAATATCCGAGATTGAAGAAGAAGCACGGCATCCGTTGGATGGACATCCAACGGCCACTGCTGCTAGAACCGTGTGTTGACTATAAGTTGACAAAGCCTTGCATATGCGTCAACTCTTTTTTTTTGAGGGGACGCGTCAACTTAGTAAGGCCACAACTGTGTGGTAGAGAACTTATAGCACATTTGAGATATGTAAGAATGTGCAGCCAATTTTTGAATTCTAATGGAATTTACTACAGCCCATTTATAGTTTGTTAAAAGTACAACCCATTTCAACCAACCGTTCAAAATAGAATTCAATAAAATTTCCCACATTTCGATGGGATCCGAAATATTTTTATCCCGAAATTTGTAGTCAGATTAAATTAAATTTCAATATAAATTTATATTACGTAAAAATCCAACGAAACATTGCGCTCGCAACAATTAAGGAAATTAGAATTTTCAATATCCAAAAATAATACTTTATAAAGTAATTACGTGTTTGGTGCATTTTTTATAGTTACTGCCCAGTTTTTATAATTACATATTATTTATTATTTCTTAAAGCCCATTTTCTTATTAAGCCTAATGCATCCCTCCTAGGAAAGATTTGCAGCCCAGCGGGGCAGAGAATAACAACTTGACCTTGCCTGGGTATTCCTAAAAAAAGTATAGCTGGGCTAGCCATTTTCATCTTGAAAAAAATTAATATCTGTGCTGGATATCTGGCCTGGGCGAGACGGGCCACAGCCCACCCGGTTAATACCTGCAGCGATGTTTTCGTTGTTGTTCAGAGGAGAAAAATTAATATCTGGGCTAAACATCGCTCAAGAAAAACTTTGCAGTGCTCACACCTCAAAAACACAAATACTGCTCGAGCTGCTTGGTCCCAGCTGTCGGCCGCTTCTTGTGCAATTCTCTCGTTTATTGACTACATAGGTTGACAATGGTGTGGGACCGTGATGTCAGGAAACTAGGAGGAAGCAAAAAATATATAGTTTTATATACTAATAAGGAGGCACTTGCGTACGTGCGGCTATGGCCCTGGTGGGCCCCCACTGTCATCCTATCCAAGTAAGTCATCTCCTCATCCTCATGTTTGTTGACCATGTTGACAACGCGAGACGGCGGCGCCACAGCGAGCGCAACAACTCAAAGGACGACGGAGAGGGCCTCGCGGGCCCTACGGATGGTCTGATACTACGCCCGCTGCTCATTCAGGAAGCCAGGATCATAGGGCCACATGTCCGCGACGGCATTGTCGTTCGCTTGTTCACCGGTGCTCGTAGACGGAGGTTGCAGCACAGGTCCTCCTGCGCTGGTAGCTCTTCCGCCATTAGGGCGTCAAAGTGCGGCGGCATCTGCTCTATGGTGAACACGGCTTGAATCGGCTTGGACAGTGGCGCCGGCTCCTGGTCGGAAGCTACGTCCATCGTCTGCTTGTCGTCGCTCAGCTCGGCGAGCTAGCTAGCGAGCCAGCATGTCCGGCTGCTAGACCGACCTGCTGCCAAGCACGAGTCTGACTGCCCTGGCCCACCCAGACCGCCTCCCTCGCCCGCACGCGCTTTCCGCTCGAAACGGTCAGCGCCGCCCGACCCGCTTCCCGGTGCAGGCGATTGCTCCGCCTTCAAACGACACAAGTGCTATCCGTCCGTCCTCCATATTAATGATACGCGGTTGCCGAGGCGGCTACTCTGGCGCCACACGTTCGTCCCTCCGCCGCCCACCATTGCTATATAAACTGCTGCGCCGGCCATAGCCGTAGTCATCCGCATCGATTCCCTTTCTCCTGTCCACACCACTACTGCCCACCATGGCTTCCTCGCGCTCCAGCGCTCTTCGGGACGGGCGGACAACGAACCACAAGGAGATGGCAGCGATTGCTGCCGACTGGCTGGCCGGCAGGCAGCCGGAGGACGATGACGTCCTAATGGAGAACATGGTAGTCGACGATCCGGCGCCAACCCCCTCCTCCGCGCCATCCTCGCCGGTGCATTGCACCATGACCATCAGCGAGGCCCGTGCCCAATATATGGACACGGTGAGGCAGAAACGTGAGGAGCAGTTCCGGGAGGCGTAGGCCGACGCCGCCTACAACCACCATCTCCTCCAGGAGCACCTGCAGGCAGAGGAGCAGATCGCCGCGGACCGGGCGGAGCAGGAGGCGCTGCTCAACTTGTACCACTCTGCCTGCGAGGGTCGCCTCGAGCGCTGGCAGTACCGCATGCAGGTGCCAGAGGCTGTGGCTGCCTACAAAGTGGGTGATGAAGCGAGCGAGGCGCTGTATGGCGAGACCGAGGACGAGGCAGAGGACAATGCCGGCTCCGACGAGTCCCCGCTCCGCTGGCGTCGACGAGGCCCTGCTCCGCCAAGGCCCCGCGACGCCAACAACGGGGCAGAGGACACCGCCGGCTCCGCCGAGGCCGCACCCTGCCGGCTATGAGGGGGAGGATTTCCCCCGCTCCGCCGAGGCACCGCTTGCCGGCAACGAGACATAGGACATCGCCGGCTCCGCCGAGGCCCCGCCCCGCTGCCAGCGAGGCCGCGCCACACAGAAAATGAGGAAGAGGAACACGGTAGGTCGCCGCCGCTCGGGTGCAAGTAAGGCCATCGCTGCTACCCTCCGGTTCAAGCCAAGCTAGGCGGGTTGACCACTGACGGCCGGTTAGCTTCTTGGCGGCGACGTGGAGTCCGAGAGCTGTGTTGGAGAAGGACACTGCTTCTACTTATCTGCTGGTGCATTTGGCTGACTGACACGTGGGGCCAACAGGCATCTGGGCCACATGTCAGTTACGCAACTGCACCTGCAGTTAAGTCATTGAACCTTCTGTTCGGCTCAGCCGGACACAGGTGGGTAGCTTCGGTTAATTAATTATACCTCCAGCGCACCTCTTTTTGGTTGGTGAATGTATGAAATGTAATGAAATCCGGCATGTTTATATGAAATCCGATCGTGTATGAATGAATTTATTTTGATTAGTTTGAATTCTTGTATCACTGGCATTGGATGAACATGCAAAACAATACGTACTAGCATTATTCCCAGGGTGGTCACCTCATTTGCAGCAGTTTCACATGTACTCCCTCCGGTCCTTTCTAGTCTGCAAACAAGTTTTGTCTGTAGTCAAAGTATCTCTACTTTGACTAATCTTATAGAAAAAAGTATGCACTTTCACAATGTGCGAAGTAAAAACGAACAAAAGGAGTACAAAGAGTTTGAGCAGCTTTTTAGCGTTCCTCTACATTGCAATCAAACACACAGGCCTGACAATTCATAGAGAACATTTAAAACAATCGATGATTATGCATCTCAGTGATTCACATGTCAGAGCCAATATTTACTTCGCAACTAAAGAATAAAGAAAAAATGGATGGACGCTGCTGACAGCAAAGGGCATCCCATTTGAAAATATCAAACGCATGTCTTCTTGCTAAAATCAATGAGCAAAATTTGACAAGGTTTTCCCATTCCAAAATATCAAATGCCTACGATTGTGGAATGGGCAGCGTTTGCCATCAGTTCTCACATTGATATGGCACCTCGTGCTAAATAAACCAGTTGTTCTTTTTGTGCAGTTCCACCAAAATCAACCAAATTCGCGCGTAGCTTGTATGATTTCGCCCTTATATGTTGCAACGCCTTGAACTTATCGGCACCTCCTTTCTTGTGGTGGAAATGAATGATTCGATGTATTCATGAACATTTTGTTCAGTTCCCATTGAAATCAAGCTGAGCACCCCTGTTTGCACAAATACAAAAAAAAGTGATTAGTATAAAGCAAACTGTACTATGAATTGACAGTTTCAACAGGCACCTACATGGTCCATGTAGAGCACACTTTTAGAAAAATGGAACTCACCGGAAAGAATCCTAGAACAACATTGTACTCGCGCATCACAGCAAGAAAATGGAGATTTGTTAGTCCTTTTGAGATGAAGTTAGTTTCGTCTTGTGGGGAGTAATGTAACAATCCTTCAACTGCTCCTTCTCATGAGAAGATAGACATGGCTTCTTCATCCTGGCATAATCGGAACTAGTCACTTCACGTACTCCATATTCTTCTTCAGAGGAGGATGAACCTGTTGTGCAAAGACAAGAGGACAACTAAATGCTAGCATCCCTATTTGCTCAAAAAAAAAGGAAAGGAAATATTTAAAACAGCACAGATGAAGCAATTCTCAAGGACAATACCACTTTTTCATGACAGTATCTAAACAGTAGCACAACACCAATAGAGATGACAAAGCTCAATCATATGGATGAAATCAGTGGGCGGGTACCAACCTTTGTCAGGAGGCTTATTGTGTAGAGCATACAGATGAAGCACTTCTCCGGAACCATCTGTTGCTATCTACTGTGGTGGCCATGCTTACTATATACTCCTCGATTAGTTTAATGTTTCCACCATCTTCTTGTGCAGTTCCACTAAAATATATGGTATCTTCAAAGAAGATCCCTGTTTGCACAAGTAGAGATAATTACGTATTACATTAAGAGTGGCATCAAATCAGTGGCAAAACAATTGCTCATTCCAGCCATAGCAACAAATTAAGATGCAAAACTATATCATTACATGTGTCATCACAGTTCCAGTGCTTCATTACAGCACCGGGAGTTGATTTTTGTTTTTCTTCCGCTTGTTCTTCCCCTTCATCACTTGGTTCAATAACAGACAATCTTCGCCTTCAATGTAAGATTTGGCATGTCAATTAGGTTGCACAAGTATAGCACTAAACAATGACATTAATTTTCTGATGAAAGTGGCAAAATACAGGCCAACAGTTGTGAAATATCCTTATCTTACCTCAATGGGATATTACGGTTGTCACAGCCCTAGAATAATGCTTGTAATTAGTGGCATTACATCCATGCATCATGTCTAAATTTATTTGAAAATTGAAATGGGGATGATAAACCCTAGCAGTCAAAATTGAATTCAAATAGGCTCAAATAAAATCATTTTCAATGAACCCAAAATGCCCTTTGAAAATGTTCATGATTTCTGATAAAGGTGAAAACCTCTGCCAAAAATGATGAACATATTTCTAGGTCATTCCTGGATTTTTGAATTAAATCATATTGTATTTGACTTTGGGCATTTAAACACTATAAATAATTTAAATGCTCAAATAATGTTGGAACTATTTGTGGGCCACTTAAATAATTCAGAAAGTGCTCATGAATATTTTCAGGATTTATAAAATTGATTTGGTTTTAAAACTAAATCAAAAACAGACTGCAAAAATGGAAAAAGAGAAAAAAATAGAAACAAGAGAGAGAGAAACCTACCTGGGCCTTACCTGTAACCGGGCCAGCTGGCTGCCAAGCCCACCAGGGGCTCCGTCGTCATCTTCCACCTCGCGCCAGTAGGCGAGGGCGCGTGCCCGCGGACGCCCGCATGCGCGAGGCCACCTCCTGCCTGCTTGCTCGCTACTGGAGACGGCCCCGAGCGCCACGACACCCCTGGAACCCCC
>NC_057799.1:176060772-176116641 GCF_018294505.1 Triticum aestivum
CTCGCGTCCGAGGCCGCCGATGAGAACCACCGCAGCCACCGCGCAAGCCTCGGCTGTCCGTTGCGTCCAGCCATTCAGCCGACGTCTGTGTCCTCTCCTCGACGACTAAATCAAGACGAGGAGCACCAGGTCGTCACCTACGAGCTCATCACCGCCGCATCTGCTCGCCAGACTTCACCGATCGATTCGTCGTCTCTGACGCGTCCCCGAGCCTGCTGAACCGCTCTCCGACCTCCCTGTGAGCTACCGCATCTGCCCCTTCTCTTTCTGTTGCTGTTTGCACACTCTAGCTAGTCCCACCACCTTGCCCGAGAACCCCTCGCCGCCGGCCATGGCGCCGCCGCGGCCACAGCTACTGCCGCTCGTGTCCGAACCCATCAACGAGCTCCGCACGCGCCTAGGAGACGAACACCACCACTAGTTCCTCCTCCCGTGCTCTGTGGCGCCGTCTTCATCGATGCCCGAGCTCCGGCCACCGCTTGGCTCGACGCCACCGCCGCTGCAGCCCGCCTCAGCTCCAGCCACCACCACCATCATACGCGCCTTGGTGCGGGCGTTCCAACGCACCCGGCCGTGCGACCTCTCGTCGCCGGAGTTGGCCGGGCGAGCGACCTCGCCGTGCCCTGTTTACGCCGGCGGCTAAACGCTGATTAGAGCTGACGTGGAGCATTAGGTCAAGTGATCACTCGGTTAATTAACCCCTAGTGTATGACATGCGGGACCGCTGCTGTTAAAGACACGGGTTAAGTTAAATAACCCATGTTAACTCTCTGTCTCACTGACATGTGGACCCCGGTGTCAGGTTTGACCTGGACCGGCCCCTGTTGACTGCAGATGTCACTCTGGCGTCATGCTGACGCGGTAAAGGATTTTCTGGATTTAACATAATCCAGGAAATTCCAAAAAATAGCTAAAACTTCAGAAATTCATAGAAAATAATCTATAACTCCAATGGAAAAGATTTATATATGAAAAATTATCAAAAAAATCCAATCTATCCATCTGTACCATTTTCATGCATGTTAGAACAACTTATGGCTGCTGTTTAGGACAAATCATATAAAGGGCATTTAAACCTTCACATATGGAGTTTGAATTTGAAACTAGGGTTCAAACCAACTTCATTTAACTTGTTACTAGATCCATTATCTCAATCAATAGCATATTTCCATGTCACATTCATGCATCATATTGTTGTATTGCATTTATTGTGTTCTTTCTTGTTTGCCGGTAATTGTTGCCCCTCAGTAGACGTGGTTCCGACGATGAGTTCGATGACACCGATGAAGAGCTATACTATCTTCAGAAGTGCCACGCAAGCAAACCCCCATTGAACATTCTGATACAATCCCACTCTCTCGCTCTTGCTCTCTTTTACTACATTAGGACAACAACATTTCAACTGTTACATGTTGCGGTAGTTGAACCCCTTTCCTCTGCATGACCTGTCATTGCCACAGTAAATAGATGAAACCCACTAGCATGAGTAGGAGTTGTTTGAGCCCTAATGTGCCTACTCATTCATGCTTGTTTGTCATGCCTGCTACTGCCTAGAGTTGAGTCAGGTATGATCCATCGGGGATGAGTTAGAGGTGTGTGAACATGTCCTACTGTTGTGAGCTAAGTGTGTGAACACAATTTGGTAAAGGTATTGGTGAGAGGCCATGTAGGAGTACATGGTGGGTTGTCTCATTGAAGCCATTCTCAGGAACTGAGTTCTGTGTTTGTGATCCATGAACAGTTACTACCACATATTGGGTTCCGGTAACTCGACCCCTCTCGACTTATTAATCAACATGATCTCTGTCCAGGAGTTGCAACTAGTTTATAGTGTTTGTAGGTAGTGTTAGTAGTCTACCAAGTGGCACCCGGTACAAGTGGGCTTGGGACAGACTAGGCACCACGGCTGGGTATGCCAAGTGTCGCCCGTTTGGTGGGCTTGGAACCCTGTACACATCGTTTGGGGCCGTGAGCGACACCCCGGCCGGATCTCCTTGCGGATGGAACCCGAATAGGTGATAAACCTGGACGAGAGACTTGTGTGGTTAGTCAGGTCATGGCCGACTCCCTCGCCAGGCTTCCGCTTGAAGGTTGCCGAGATACACGATGTGTACATGGTGGTAAGTTGCGAGAGTGTGTGTGAAGAAGTACACCCCTGCAGGGTTAACATCATCTATTCGAATAGCCGTGTCCGCGGTAAAGGACTTATGGGTTGCCTATACAGTTCATAGACAAGTGAAAGTGGATACTGTAAAATGCGCAAGATAAGCGTGAGTGCTATGGATGGCCTTCTCGTAGGGAGATGGGAGCGGATCCATAGTGGCGTATTGATATGGTGAGTATGTGGACTCGTGTGCACCACCTCAAAAGAGTTACTTGCAGTCGTAGTACAGGATAGCCACCGAGTCAAAGCTAGCTTACTACAGTCATACTCCACCACCCCTTTGTTGATACCGATGCGTATGTAGCTAGTTCGGATGTAAGTCTTGCTGGGTACATTTGTACTCACGTTTCTTACTTTATGTTTTTGCCTAGAGACTTCAGTCTCGCTAGTAGTTCCGCGTGGACTTCGACGTTTAGCTTGTTACCTCAGCTACGATCTTGTACACTTGGGAGGGTCTTATGGATAGTCAGGCTTCTCAGCCCTTTTCATTTGTAGTTGTCTGTACTCAGACATGTTCATGCTTCCGCTTGATGCTTGTATGCTCTGTATGTTGGGTCATGAGACCCACGTTTGTAATACTTGGCTCTTCAGAGCCTTATGATTAAATACTTTGAGTCATAGAGTTTCGTTGTGATGCCATGTTATATTTACACATATCGAGCATATTGTGTGTATGATTTGAAATGCTTGGTATGTGTGGGATCCGACAACCTAGTTGTCTATCCTTGCTAGCCTCTCTTCACTACAAAAAAAAGACACATCCATGACATTTTGGGCCGAACGAAAATCTTTTCTGTCATACTTATGACACTTCTATGACAATAATTGTGAAAAAACACGGTATCATCATAGATGTGGTGGGGTCCTACTTCTATGACAAAAAATCAAGATAGAAAATGGGCTTCTCATCCTGGGCGGGCCGGAGATGCAGCTGCATGACATTCTTTGGGGCGTCCATGACGGAAAAAACCGTGGTAGAAGCGAGGGCGAGGAAAATATCGGGGTGTTCCCGGTTACGGTGGGTGGTCGGGGCCGAGCGACGCGCGTTTCTCTTGTACACGCACGCATGTGGGTGCGAGGCGTTGGGCTCTAACTGAACCCGAGCGATTGCACTGCAGGCTACGCGTCACTGAACTCGAGCGATTGCACTGCAGGCTATGCGTTACTGAACTCGAGCGATCGATCGATGGCTGTTAACTGAACCGATCGAGCGATTCCTTCGCTACTGCTGCTAACTGAAGCCAATTGATGCTGCCTCCGGATGAACAGTGAGCGTTGCTGGGGGGGTTTGGATGAACAGCTCCCAGTGGGGGTGGATGAACAGGACCCCGTGGCGTTGCCTCTGGATGAACAGGAACCCGATCGTTCGAGCCGGTTGGGGCTGGATGAACAGGACCACGTGGAGGGCAAGATGAACAGGACCACCCCGGGGAGGGCAGGATGAACAGTAGACGGTGGAGGGCTGGATGGACAGTAGCCCGTGGAGGGGTGGTTGAACAGGAGCCCGTGGAGAGGGCTAGTTGAACAGTAGCCGGTGGAGTAGCGCATGGTGGAGGCTGGATGAACAGGAGCCCGTGGATGAACAGTCGCAGGTGGAGGCTAGAGGAGGTCGACGGTGGATGAACAGTAGCCCGTGGAGGCTGGAGGGGGTCGACGATGGAGATGAACAGTATCCCGTGGAGTCCCGTTTTGCGGTACGCCACACCACTCCCGATGAACAGGACCCCCGTTTCGACCGTAGCGCTCCAACATAGGTCCGTTTCCTCCGTTTTGCGGTACGCCACACCCCTCCCGATCAACAGGACCCCTGTTTAAACCGTAGGAGGCCCGTTTCCTCCGTTTTGCGGTACGCCAGACCCCTCCCGATGAACAGGATCCCGTTTCGAACGTGGCCGGACGAACACAAGGCCGCTTCCTCCGTTTTGCGGTACCCAGGCCACGTTTCCATCGGCTGTTCCGTCCAAGTCAGTTGGCTCCCACGCGTTCCATTTCCTCCCGATGAACACGATGCATTCCGTTGCCTCCCCATGAACACGACGACGACGCTGTTTCTCCGTTCCGACCCAGCCATGTACACGAGCCCTGGCCGTACGTACGCGCGAGTAGGCGTTCGAGACCCCGCCCGTATGTACGTACGTGGCCGAATTTACTTTCTTGCACCCTGGCCGATGTACGTACGTGTACATGCTACGTGTGCGCCTCTACTACGACACGTGCGCGCCCCTACATCGACCAGTATGTACGTACACGTTTGCGACCAGAATGACAACGCTACGTACGCTTCGACCAGGTGGGTCCCGACTGTCAGGCACTTCCTTGCGTGCGAAGATGTAGCTGGTGGGTCCCAGCAGTCAGAGGGAAACGTTTTTTGACGAAATACGATGGTCCGTCCGGTGGGTCCCCGCTGTCAGGTGGAGGAATAATTATTTTGCGCATAATAAGGAGGCACTTCCTTGTTGCCGCTGTGGACCCAGCTGTCAGCCTCTCCACGTACAGTCCACTTCCGATGGAAGTTGTTCCTTGACCACGTTGACCACGCCACACCGAGAGCACCAGGGCGGTGGATGACGGCGAGGCCTAGCAAGGGGACGACACGGAGCCGGGGAAGACGCGGCAGTGGATGCCCACGTGTAGAGGACTACGAGGGTTCACTGGTTCGCTGCGGTGTGAGGCTGCCGTCGCCGCAGAATAATAGGGGGTGTGGGTGAGTAGAGGGATGGCCTTGCCAGCGGTGGGACTAGTAGGGGGCCGTGAGGCCTCTGCCGCATCGCAGCCGGCCACGGGAGGCAGGAGCACGAGGCACGACCGGCGCTGGTTTGGGCGGCTGGAGCAAGAAGACCAGAGGTTGAAGAAGCACTACGGCCGTTGGATGGACATCGTACGGTCACTGGAGCTAGAATCGTGCATATTGACTAGGTTGACAAAGACCTCCGTCCCCGTCAACTTAGTAGGCCCACAAGTCAGCCTGCCACTATACTGGGTCCCGGCTAACAGGGGGAGTATTTATTTTTTTGTGCGTAATAAGGAGGCACTTCCTTGCGTGCGAAGATATAGCTGGTGGGTCCGAGCTGTCAGCGGCGGTAACGTTTTTTTCGTGAAGTATAGAGGCCCTTTCGATGGGTCCCTGATGTCAGGTGGAGGAATCATTATTTTGCGCGTAATAAGGAGGCATTTCCTTGCGTGCGGTCGTGGACCCAACTGTCGGCCTCTCCACGTACAGTCCACTTCAGATGCACGTCGGTCGTTGACCACGTTGACCAGGCCGCGCCGAGAGCACCAGGGCAGTGGATGACGGCGAGGCCTAGGAATTGAATGACACGGAGGCAGGGAAGACTCGGCAGTTGTGTCCCACGCGGAGGGGAGTATGACTGTACGAGGGTTTACTGGTTCGTCTGCCGTCGCCGGAGAATAACAGCAGGTGTGGGTGACTAGAGGGATGGCTAGGCCAACGATGGGAGTACGGTGGGACGGTGAGGCCTGCGCGGCAGCACAGCCGGCTGCGGGGAGGACGGAGTAGGCAGTCCTGCCGGCACTTGTTTGAGCGGCTGGAGCAGGAAGAGCAGAGATTGAAGAAGCAAGGCGGCCGTTGGATGGACATCCAAGAGTCACTGCTTGTGCGTCAACCTTATTTTAGGAAAGCCTCAAATCTGTGGAAAACAGCATACAGCCCATCTGCCATTATTTCTAATAACTTACAGCCCATTTGCTAATTCTTAAGGTTTTTTTGGAGCCCATATTCTTTTTATTAGCATTACAGCCCATATTGTGGCCACGGTTAAAAAATTATACGAAGTTTTGCATATTTCGGTGTGGTCCAAACTGTTTTTAATCCCGAAATTTTGAGTCACATTCAAACTGATTTAAAAAATAAATGTATATCAATATAAAATCCAGCAAATTGTCCACGCATAAAAATTAATGTAATTTAAAATCTCAAAATGAAAAAAAGAAATTTGAAACTAATTGCCGGTTTGATGTGTTTTAAAAATGTACATCCCATTTCTCATTACCGATAGGCCATTTTCTCGGCCAGCCGACTGAAAGCTCTCCTCGTCTTAAAGATTTGCAGCCCAACAGGCCTGACAAAGCGACTTACTTGGAAAATCACAAAAAACTGGGCTGTGGTCGTGGACCCAGCTGTCAGCCTCTCCACGTACAGTACTCTTCCGATGGAAGTCGGTCGTTGACCACATTGACCACGCCGCACCGAGAGCACCAAGGCGGTGGACGATGGCGAGGCCTAGGAAGGGGACGACGCGGAGCCGGGGAAGACGCGGCAGTGGATGCCCACCCGGAGAGGGGTACGAGGGTTCACTGGTTCGGCTGTGGTGTGAGGCTGCTGTCGCCGCAGGGCCTGGCTAGCGATGGGAGAAGTAGGGGCGATGAGGCCTCAACGACAGCACAACCGGCCACTGGAGGCAGGAGCAGGCGGTCCCGCCGGCGCTTGTTTGGGCGGCTGGTGAAAGAAGGGCAGTGACCCAAGAAGCAGCAGGACCGTTCGATTCAAATCCAATGGTTACTGCTGCTAGAATTGTTTGTTGACTAAGTTGACAAGCCCTGCGTATGCGTCAACTTAGTAGGCCCACAGGTCAGCCTCAAACCGGTGCGCCCCAGATGTCAATGGGAGGAATCATTTTTTTCACGTAATAAGGAGGCAGTTGATTGCGTGCGGCCAGGCGAGTAGAGGGAGTAGGGTGGGCCGAGGAAGCCTGCGCGACATCACAGCGGGCCACAAGAGGAGGTAGCAGGCAGTCCCGCCGGCGCTAGTTTAGGCGGCTGGAGCAGGAAGATCAGAGATTGAAGAAGCACGTCGGCCATTGGATGGACATCCAACAGTCACAGCTGCTAGAATCGTGTGTTGACTGACAAAGACTTGTGTAAACAAGTCAGCCTCAAAATCTGTGGCGTGTACAACCCATTTGCTATTATTTTTATAATTTTTCCTCATTTTCTAATTCATATGGAATTTATTGCAGCCCGTTTTCCATTTTTAGAATTGCTGCCCATTTTCTGGTCAGTACCAGGGTCAAAAAATTAACTAAATATGTGGGAAATTTTGAAAATTCGCAAATTTTTGCTGGGGAACAAAATATTCTTAATCCAAAAATTAGTAGCCATACTAAAACAAATTAAAAATAAATTAGTACTATGTCATGTTAAATCCAATGAAATAAGTATAAGATATCAGTGAAGAACAAAAACAAAAAAAGAAACTAATATCTCATTTGCTATATTTTTTTGGAATTTTCAACCCCTTTTTATATTACTTTTAACAGACAGTGACCATACTCTCTGGCCAGGCCGGAATGCATCCCTCCTCATCTTGAAAGATTTGCGGCACAGTAAGTCGGAGAAAACAAATAGGCCTAGCTTGGGTATTCTTCAAAAAGAAATACTGGGCTACCTATTTTCCCAAAGAAAAAATTGCTGGGCTGGTCATGTTGTTAGACGGGCCACAGAGACCGCACAACCCAGTTTATAGCCTGCTCCTCCGAATTACTACTAAAAAAAGTTGTGCAATTCTGTCGTTAATTGACTATACGTTGAAAATGATGTGGGTCCCAGATATCAGCAGGGTGGATTAGAGTAAAAAACGAGGGGTTCATCTGAGTAGTAAAAGAGGCACTTGCTTGTGTTTGGGAGTCGACCTGGTGGGTCCGTACTGTCATACTCACAACTACAGTCCTCTCCCGATTCACTATGTTTACAGGGACCGTTTCGAAAAAAATACTATGTTGACAGGGCCGGACGGCGGCGCCGCGCCGAGCGCACCAAGGCGGAGGATAAAGTGTTGTCACCAATGTGTTGGGTTGGGTTGGACATTCTTATTGAAAAATAAAAATGGACCGGATCTATTTACGATGTTGACTACGATTTGCATGGGTCCGCTGGTTGCAGGAAGAAAATGCTGGGAGAAAGAAGACTGGTCGCTATCTTTGCCGAAAAAATAATATCGACTGAATGTAACGACACTATCATAGGAAATAACATCCTCCTGTTAAATCGTGAATTTAAAGAACTGGTGCACGAGCATTTATCTTTATTTATTTATTTACTTATTTATGTTTAGGAGACCATGAGCATGTACCTAGGCCGGATTCATGTGAGAGCGTCCCTTCCAGTTAATTATGGGCTTCTTTATTGGGCCTTCATCAGTGGGTTGCATGTTATCAACAAGTGGAAAATGTGTTCCGTATGAAAAATAGTATGCGCTACGTATGTTACGGGGCACTAAAGGATCGAACCGTGCAACGACTTCCAAAACATTGTGTTTGTCGTTCTAACAACACATTTATTCAACCAACAAACGAAATATACTACTGATTGTACATTGAAAACAGCAGCAGCAGCAGCAACCAGGGCTGGGGGTGCAACAGAAGCAGTAAGCAGGCCAGAAGAGTGAAGACGCAGCTCTCTCTTCCAAACCAAACATCAGCCATCATTACAAAAGGGCTACCAAAAAAGAACAAGTGTATGCATCAAACTAAATAAAGATCCTACTACACCAAGTGTACGCATCTAACTAACTGGCTCAGTTAGACGTTACTATTTATTAAGCTATGGAGATTGGCTGACGGCTTGAACCAGATGGGTGCCTGACGGGGGAAACTCCAGCCAGCAGGTCGAAGTCTGATACTTGCGACCCTCTCTCCTACTTTGGGCTGCAGAGCGTGGCGGCACATATCAGGGTATGGTGCATGCAGAGACGCATGGTACGCTATGTACACACAGTTTTGCCTAATGAACGAAACCGCGCTACCATCATGATCCTTGCCGTCGGTTATCTCCTGGTTAATTGGATAACTCAGTCCGACAAACAGAGAGCATGTACCAAGGCTACCTACCAACCTCCAGTCAAAAATTCCTGAAGGCCCAGAGAAGCTGGGATCCTGCTCAAAGACCTTGCAGTGACTGTGATTGTATTCTGTGAAACAACACGTCCGGTACGTGCGAACGATCATCAATCGTTCGCCGTCGTCTGATCGAGCCAGGAAACACCTGAAACTGCCATGCTGCTTTTCTTTGAAAGGTTCTGGGATTAGGAAGGGTAGGGACACCAGACGGCCTACAACATCATATCAAGTTCGAGTCAAATAACCCTCAAAAAAAAGTTGGAGTCAAATAAAAAAGGGCTCTTGATGTAGTCAATCTTAAGAACAGCATGTTATGAGCATGAATATTTTTTCAGTAAATGTTGACAGTAATATAAGCAAGCCATCATGATATCATAGGAAAGTAACATACTGCTGTAACAGCCGTTTGTAGCGATGACTGGAGTAGGCCAGCAATACGTCTAGCCATAGAAGGAGTCGACAGCGTAAATGAAGCCCTTGTGTTCAATGGCATCAGAGAACAATGGAGGATGTATGATCCTGCGATGGACGTGCAGATTTATCCACTTACCGCAGTGACCTGTCAGATAGGCGAGACCGCGGTTGAAGAACGCAATTAGCCTGAAGTCTTTATAATTCGCAGATCTTGTGGGCACTTGGCAGATTACAACCTTGAGCAAATCAAACTTGGTATCATGTTGGCTACTGTAAGATTCCGAGTATTCTGGGTCGCGGTGCCAAAGCACAGTGCAGTGTTAATCAAAGGAAGGGGGATCAATCACCGGGTGTAGACCTCCATGAGCATCCAGCTGCCGCGACCGTCGACGAGCACCATCCAAGACATGTTCATGCTGACCTAGTACATACCGTTAATGTAGTTGACGGTGACGGGGATCGGGTCGCAGTCAAGGGGGTTGATGCTCGCCACCCTACGATCGTTATGCTGCGTGACACGCCGTTTCTGAAGATCAGGCGGCATCAGCAGGCAAGGAGCTGGCTTAAAAAGCTCTGGCCTGAGGGCTTTGAGTAAACGGTACAGCCCCGACGAGCACGCGGCGAGCGGCATGGTACTGAGATTGTCCACACGCGAAACAATGAGCTTGATTACCTCTGTGGGGAGCGAATTCCAGCCACTCTTTCGGCGGACGCTGCTCAGTTCTGCCATTGTTAGTGCTTGGGTTTCGGACGAGGGGGGAGGCGCCTTAGCAGGGATGGAAGAGCGGACAAAGATGGAGAAGAGAATATGTGCTGCGAGAAATGGAAAGGTGATGATGACTACAGCACGCCGCTTGACTTACGAGACACATACCAGCAGCATAGTGTCATATCGAAGTGAGACAACTTGCTTGAGTGATCACAGTACTGGTACTCCCTACAGTACCTGCTACTATGCCCTTACTTGCTTGAGTAGAGTAGTAGTGGAGTAGGACTCTGCTCTACTACTAGCACCGGAGGAGTAGTATGTTCTAATCTAAAATAGTTACAAACTTCAATGCCCGAGCGTGGAACGATACGAACCGCCATCGGTGCTAACTCCAATCCTGCAAGTCATGGATTTGTTTCCTTTTAACTTTCTATATGAATCTGTAGCCAGCCTGCAAGTCATGTACACTGTACTGACAGTGGAACCCACAGAGTACTTAGAATACAAGATTAAGGATGCAATTAACTTTTTATAGAGGGAGAATCATACACGCAATTAACTCAAATGGATTGGACGTGACTCTATTATTCTCCAACGACAACCGGCAAATTTCCTCCCGCGGGCCGGAGTAGGTTTCTCGGTTTGCATGCAGGTTTAACGGAGGGGTTTGATGGAGGCGAGGAGGCGTGTTCAGCCGGGCGTGCGGTGGACGGCGCAGTACTATTTGATTTGACAACTACAACAAGTATATTGTAAAAAAACAAACAAGAGTAGTAGAGATAGAGATAAGAATAGAGACTAGGGAGGAGCACCATCTACTACTTCGTGGGCTACTCCTGCACTCCATTCGGCGGCCGCAACTTCCCCTACAGCCACTCCCTCCTGCACTCCATTCGGCAGGCGCTGTTGAAATTTGGGGAGCGCACTCTCGCGACTACTAGCAGCGACGACTTCACCGATGACGACTTCTTCCCCGACCTCGATAACCTCTTCCGCAACAACATGGGCGACAACCTCAACGCCAATGGTGCTGCTCCCGTTGCACCGTATGTGTTTCTGTCCTTCCTGTTCGAAATCATGGTAGAATTCATGTTTCTAGTCTGTGTCCAAGATTCGATCTGTTCATCTACTATGCTAGTCCGCATGATTAGTTTAATCTCTGTTATAGCCGTCATGATTTATTTTGTAGTAAATCTCGTAGTAACTTGCTCATATATTCAACTGGCAGAACGTCCCCTATAGCCACTCCCATTTCATGGACGGCCTGGTCGATGCCTCCAAGGAGCCCTTCGTCTACTGCTATGAGTGACCGGTGCCGTTTTGGGGCTCGCCGGCGGACATCGTGCATCACTTGAAGCAGGCGCGCGACAATCACTACTGGCCCTTGGCGAAGAACATCAAGTACGAGACGTGTTACCCGTTCACAGTGCCGGAGTCGCTAGAGGATCAGCGCCGCTTGCTAGTCTCGGAGGAGGATGGCAGTGTCTTCCTCTTGATCGTGGCCACCGGTGAGGCCCACGCAGGCCGCCGCCACATCTCTGTAGTGTGTGTCAGGGGCGACGCCGCTGACGCTGACACTGACACGAGGCCGATGTACGGGTGCGTGCTCACTATTACTACCCCTCGGAGGTACGTGGGCGGCGACACTGGCTACGCCAAGCATACTTAGACTCTGCCGAGCTGGGACTTTCCCGCCGATGTGGACATGGAAAGGGCATGGAGTGATTTTGTCCAAACAAATTTTCTCGCGCGATAAATTTTTGTAACGAGATTTCTTCCCCCGAGTTGCTGCAGCGTATGTATCTCCACGACATAGATTTTTTTATTAGCGCAGCACCATAACAGCAGACTCACAACCCCAACCACTCGACCTCGTGCACTAATTGCAAATCCTCGTACACATTTTGCGCCTAACTGATCACACCCGAGGACACCACAGTCTCGGTAAGAGAGATTTGTGAGTGATCATTCGGGCACGAGTTGCCCCAGCACACCGACAGCAGTTGGCACTCGATGCCGCACCTAATCCACGTGATCACCGCCGCCGCGAAGAGCTAACACTCGAGCAGCAGCATCACGACGATCATCCAGGATCATCGCGCACAGGAGCACGGAGAACCCGAGCAGCACCGCCAAACCTCCACACACCAGGACCACATACCAGTCCGGCATCGCCTCCGCCATTAGAGCCTCGTCTCGAGCTCCTGCTAACAGCAATGGAGGAGAAGGAAGGAGGAGTAGAAGCGAGGCCAGGTGTGAGGAAGAAGAGAGGAGCACCACGATCGTTTTATAGCTCGAGATCGGTGTACGGTGGGCGAAGTCCACCAGCGCCAATCGTCGCTCGATCGCCGGTGTTCGGAGGCGAGTCCGCGAGCAGTGCCGACAGCGCACTGGCCCGTGAGGTGAGTGCACGCTGCACCGGCAGCTAGCACGCCGCGCACTACCGCGGTATGGCCTAGATTCCCTACGCGCTAGGCGTCGCCGGTGGAGGAAGCGCGGGAGAGCACACGAGAGAGAAGAGAGAGCCAGAGGTAGAAGAAGAGGCCGACAGTGGGCCCTGGGTCCATTTGTCAGCCAGAGAGAGCACTGTGCTCTTGGGTGCGACCAGCGTGTTTAGTTAATTTAGAATTTATTCTGAATTACTGTATCTTCGTAGAAATATCTTGTTTTTCCCCGACCATGGATTTTTCCGCGCTACGCTAGTATACCACACTGTGGTTTTACACCACTTATTGCCCTCTCACTGTAGCCGCTTTGTTTTTGCACAGTTGAATGATTTCTTTTGATAAAAACAATATTTGTTCAAAACAGATTTTGACAAATCTCGAGGACGAGATTTTTCTTAAGGGGGGTAGTGTTGTGACACCCCAAAATTTTTGACCTTGTTTTATTAATTAAAACTTTGCCAGGAAATAAAACTTTTCCATTTGTCTTGATTTACCCTTTTGATATTATGGGTTTTTACCCCAAGTGGAAACTTTCCAAAAGTATTATTGGATTTTGTATACTCTCTCTATGAAACAATTCTTTATTAATGGGTTTAATTGCAAGACTTGTTTTTCCTGAACTTTATTCCTTTAAAATGGTTTTTCATAAATTTGGAGCCTGTTTTGCACTGCAACCATTTGACCAATGCATTTAAAATTTCCACCAAAATTTGGGGATGTCATGTGATGTTTCCACATCACTTTTATGCACAAATATCTTTTTGTCACCAGAGATTTCGAGCTCTACATTAACTTTTCAAATCTGGTCCAGTAGTCATTTTTGCACTACAACCTATTTAGATATTTCTTTAAAAATTCTTCCAAGTGTTTGGAGATGTCAGTAGATGCATACAATTCAACTTTATACCAAAACCCAGTGTTGTTCTTTGAAACATTTGAGTGAATCAACCTCTTTTTTATTCTGGTCCAGTTTGGTGATTTGTACTGCAGCCCTATTTTATTTTGCTCTAGTGACCCTGAGCTTTTTCCTGCTTGTAGCCCTCCCTACCAAACCCTTAAGTCCAGGAGAATGGACTCATTGGAGGATTTTAAGTGCATGCAATGAGCCCTTTTTCTTTCTGTCCAAAACTGGAGTTTTGCAAAACTTGCACTAACAAGTTTCTGGTTTTGCCCAAATGAGCTTGCCATCATCTCCTACAACTAGAGAGACCCCGATCTGGAGATTTTGACCACTCCAAGAGTTGCCTAAGTGCACTTGGCATTCTGTCGAACACCTGGTGTGCACAGTCAGTTTTGGGCATGTTTCCTAGTTTGCACTATGATCTTGCTCCAATGACCCAGCAACCTTGTCCACTAAACTCCTAACTATCTCTATCCTAGTCTTGTTGATTGCCAGCCTCACCCTCGCACTCTAGGCCGCCCAGGCATTTCGTCGAGCATGTTCCGTGCGTGCTCTGGGCGCGCCCAGAGCGCACGTTTTTCACGCGCGCGCACTGAGCCGCCGCGTCGCACTGCCGCACTCGACGCGTCCCGTCCCTGGCCCCTGCTCGCCTGCTGAACCGCGCACTACGCTCGCCCACTCTCCACGCCACCCCTGGCCCCCTACAGCGCCGCTGGCAGAGCTTTTGGTGGCACGTCGGCGTCGGCAGCGAGCCTCTGCCATGGACGGCGCCGCCCAAACCACACCAGCACGCAAGTTGCCCCTATGAACAGCTCGGGCTTATCCTGAAGCCCGTCGGCACGCGCTCGTCGCCGCCACATCGCCCTGCAGCTACAGCACGGCTGTCGCCGGCGATCTTATCCTCAGCCGCCGCGGTCCAACCCCGAGCGCCTATTTAAGGGATCCCCGAGCTCGTACAAGACCTCAGGCGACCTCAGACTTTTCCCCTAGTTCTCCCCTAGAAGTGGATTGGCCGGGAGAGGCCAGCTTCCCCAACTCCGGCCGGTTCGGCCGCCGCCGAGCTCCGGTGCAATACGTCGCAGCCAGCCACTCCCCCGCCCATCCAGCGCCACCACTAGCTTCCTCTTGTCCATGCGGAGCCGCCCAGCGCCTCAGCCTCGATCGGAGACCACCGGAGCCCAAAACTCACTTCACTCCCGTAGCTCCCTCCGCCGCGGAGCTCGCCGCCGGCGACTCCTCCCACCACCGTCGACCCGACGACCACCGAGAGGACCGCCCCGGTCGGGCGACTCCATCCCTGCCCTCAGGTGCCCTCGAGGAGCCGCCGTTCGTCGCCGGCGATCGCCGGAGTCCCGCTCCCGTCGGGCAGAGAAGAGGAGGGAGAGGGAAGAACGGTCAAACCTGACCAGTGGGCCCTCTGGACCCACTGTCAGTGACCCGCGCGCCGTCCTCTCTGGTTAAGTGAAGGCGCATAAGTCCGGAGTACGTCTCCTCTGCTGCGAAAGCGTATTTCTCCCGAAACGTTTTCTTTTCTGGTTTTATTTAAAAACACAAGTTTGACTGATCTTTGACCAGCTATAACTTTTAAAATAAAACTCCAAATGAGTTGATTCCTTTTCCTACCTCTCTCAAATTTCATCTAGTTTATTTTACGATTTATTTCAAAAATATTTGGGAAAACTTTTTGTACCGTGTTTGAAATATTTTGTTATTTGGATATTTTTCAAAATAGGAAATGGAGAGAGAAGAAAGCTTTCAAAAAGTGCACACTTTGCATACTCTTGAAGGCAAGCATTCTGAACTCTGGCATAATATTTTGCGTGGTGTTTTTACAACACCACTTTGACTTGGAGCATGCTTTATTTCTATGTATCGATCAGTCGCACGCGTGAGTACATATTGAAGATGTTTTGTTGTTAGTACTGGATATGCTGGTATTAGTGATCATCCTTGAGAGCTTCTCAGGCATACCGGAAGGAAACCAGGAAAGTCGTGGTCTTGGGTAGACACGAGCTTGTCCCTAGTTCCTCGTTGGGACGAGTATGACCGGTATGGCATGGTGAGGCTCGATGAGTGGTGAGTTTATCTGTTGATGGAATATATTGGTTATGCTAATCTTTCGGAGAATACTTGGACCTCCTGAGTGGGCCGTAGGTCGAGTCTTGATTAGTACCTTCCACTACTTGTTTTGTACTACCACTTGTCCCTACCGCAGGTAGGGTATGGTTCAGTGAGTTGTCAACCCCTTACCAAAGCACACACCGTACAGAGAGGCCATGGTGGAAGATATCGGGTGCATCCGGTAGGCATGCCACCTGGTCCGGGGGCATGGGTGTTTCCGGTTGGGACCGAGAGGGGGGCACCCCTTAGAGCGCGCGAATATAAATTTGATCCCATGCTACGTCGAAGTTGTAGCCTTTCCACTTAGAGTTTTGCTTGGCAGGTGTCGTGGGTGATTCCAGACACCGGTAAGTTAAGCTGGTGTGTGCAGGTCAGGCGTGTTTTCAATTAAAACGCCGTAGGCGGAATTAGTCCCGATGGGCTAAATAAATCCGTTACTCATGGGTAATTAGTACACCCTGTGCAGAGGATATATCCATTCGGATAACCATGTTCAAGGGTAAGGACTACAGACTGAGATGAGTCTAGTGACGGTTTTCGGATGGAGACACGGTTAAACTAGATCATAGTATCGGTATTCGGATGGAGACACGGTGAAACTAGAATCCAGCGACGGTCTTCGGATGGAGAAACGGCTAGGCTAGATTTTGTTTATGACCTATAAAGATTATGATTATTGTTATCGAGGACTAACCAGTTACTTTATTTTGAATTATTGAGTATCCCTAGGACGGTTCTACCTCCTGGATATTCACTGTGATTATTCTTATATAAGCCCTTTATGTGGTGTCGCTCAGACGCCCGACTGCGGCATGTTTATTATTTATTTATCCTCTATAAGCCCTTTATGTGGTGTCGCTCAGACGCCCGACTACGGCATGTTTGTTATTTATTTATCCTCTATAAGCCCTTTATGTGGTGTCGCTCAGACGCCCGACTGCGGCACGTTTGTTACTTATTTATCCTCTATAAGCCCTTTATGCGGTGTCGCTCAGACGCCCGACTAAGGCATTGTTAATTTTACTTACAACCTTTCGAGGGGTCATTTCAGACACTCGGTCAGTGCATTCTATTTTTACTCCCGTATTGCATGCTCATGTTTTACCCGCATGCGTGCATCTCGGATTGCGTTTATTTAGTGACAGACGTTATGATCATGAATATTTTCGGAGCGTGATTATCCTGTGTTATATTGTGCCCGTGTTCTTAATGTTTGCGAGTACATTCAAACGTACTCACTGGCTTGTCCTTGGCTATTGTCTTGGCTAGATTTCTTGCGTGGAGAGAGCTTTGCGATGACAGCCCCGGAACCTACGCTATGATGATAGTGGCCTCGCGAAGATAGGAGTTATCCTGGTCAGCTGTTCTTGTGGGAAATGGAGTCCCATAGACGCAGATGCACCACAAACCGCTTCCGCCATCAACCACTAGAAACTAAGTGTTGTACTCCTAGGCCACAATGGTCTTGTACTACATATTTTGTACTTTGCTTGGAATTCTTGTATCAAGTTGGTGCCTCATCAGCTAACAGTAATCCTGGGGCTGGTGAGCACAAAGACCGTTTTTCTGGGAAATTAATATCCCGAAAATCCGGTCGTGACAGACTTGGTATTAGAGCCAGGCTGACCATTGGCTAATCCTATCTTAGCCAGGTCAATAAACCTAGGTTAACCAAACCACCAGACCTTAGCCTAACCCCGGCCAAGCTTCCCGCGTAAGATAGCCCCACAGTGACCCGATGCCTTTCGGCGGACGGTGCCCAACCTATCAGCCTAGCCCGTCGATCACGCGCCAGTGACCGACACCCAACCCGTCTCATTCGCAAGCGTGCAAAGGAAGATTCCGTCCCCTTTTCCTATAAAAAGGGCACGCTAGCCTCAACCCAGCACAGCACAGCCTCTTTCCCCACACCAAGCCACGATGCCTGGCCCCATTGTGCACAATGAGACCACAGCAACCAACCTTGGAGGTTTTGTGACCGTGCTCGCAAACCTCACCCGCCGTGCCTATGCATTAGAAGAGCCCCCAGAATATGTTGTGTACCAAGGACCCATGTACGGTGAGAGCCGCCAGTACTGGGCCACTGTGCACATCTATGGTAGGGGTCTGTCGCCAGAACGCCCCTACAGGTTCACTGGAAGGACAACTTCCTTTGAGCCACAAGCCATCCAACTGGCAGCTCGAGAAGCTATAGTTCAACTCCGGCACTTGTCGCCCAGAGTTAAGTGTCGCTCGTTCTACTACTACCCCAGTCGTGACGGGTATGGTAGGCCGCCCCAGGTTGCCAACGGAGATCATGAGACAGATCCTGCACTGCTGCATCTGGTGCGCTATGTAAGTGCACTAGAGCAACTGTTCGGTCAGGTCACCCTTGATCTGATCGCAGCTCATGGAGAACTGGTTCGCCGAGCCCCGGCGAGAGGAGAAACGGAGCCCGACGCCGACAACCCAGTCGTGCTGTTCGGACACCCGATCGATCCCTTGAGGTCTGCCCCAGCCATCAACCAGAGTGCTTTGGTGTCCCCAGAAGCTCTTCGTCGCCTTTTGGGAACCCATTCCAACGGGATTGTGGCCAACAACCCCCGCGATGGTCATCACCACTACCCCGACCCTGCAGCCCCTCAACCCCAACCAGCAAATCCTGACGGAGAAACCCGTGGAGAAACCTCGGCATCTGCCAGGCCAGCCCACTTAGACATTAACGAAGTAGACTAAGTCGCTCGAGTTGTATCAAGCCTTAGTTTACCTCCGCTTGTAGTGATGTGATCTCGTATCGCTTTTATTAAATGCTGTCTGCTTATGCGTCCCTTTTTTTGGAGTAGTAGCTATGCATATGTACGTTGGCGTACAGTGGCGTTCTTTTTTATTTTCGGGCGCAGCTACCAAGACCAACCCCGACGGCACCCACAGCAATGCGTCACATTTATGTGATATGTGTATCTGTGGCTTTGACCCAAGAATAGGATCGACAACCAGTTACCCTTCACCCCGGTAGATAACCCAGCCCCAATGCTATATAAAGGCCACCTCGTGACCTTGCCGAGTACCCCTCACATCGTGCGCAACACTCACAGCCATTCCTTTGCCATGCCGACCCCCAGTATTTATCTGAGAACCCCAGATGCAACCCCAGGTAGTTTTGTTAAATTATTGTGGGACTTTACCTGCAGTACCATGAGTGCCACCCATCCACCCCAGTATGAGTTGCTCAAATCGAGGATCACCCCATCCACCTCGAAATATTGGGCAGTGGTGCACATCCCTCCCGCATACCCAAACCAAGACCCAACGGAAGTTTCCTTCGTGGGGAAATCCATGCCGACTCCGCATATGGCCATAGAAGCTGCTGCGTACGAGGCGCTCGCTCGTCTTCGATTCGCGGTGCCCTATGCCAGCGAGCGAGGATAGTATTATTTTCCGAGCCGTGCAGCACCCGGAGAAGTTGCATCTTTTCCCGATGGACGAATTGAGAGAGATCCAGTACTGGCCAACCTTGCCCAGTACGTTAGTGCTCAGGAGCGTTTGACTCAGCGGGTGATGGGTTATCTCCAGAGCCTCGCTGATTTAAATCCTTGGATCGCTATTGGAAGACCACTGAGGCCTGACCAGGAGAGGCGCATTCATCGACTAGTCAACCCGCTTCCCCCGATAGAAGAAGAGTGTGCCCCAGTACCAGAGGCATTTTCTCAGGACCCTGTCTTTTTGCCGTTTTCATTGTAAACGTCACCGTTGTGTTTATTATCCCAGTATTTATTTATGTGTTGTAACTTGTGCGTAGTATCCAAAAATTTGTGCGATGAATCCGATCTTTGGTTTCATTCCAAACAAATTTTCTCGCGCGATAAATTTTTGTAACGAGATTTCTTCCCCCGAGTTGCTGCAGCGTATGTATCTCCACGACATAGATTTTTTTATTAGCGCAGCACCATAACAGCAGACTCACAACCCCAACCACTCGACCTCGTGCACTAATTGCAAATCCTCGTACACATTTTGCGCCTAACTGATCACACCCGAGGACACCACAGTCTCGGTAAGAGAGATTTGTGAGTGATCATTCGGGCACGAGTTGCCCCAGCACACCGACAGCAGTTGGCACTCGATGCCGCACCTAATCCACGTGATCGCCGCCGCCGCGAAGAGCTAACACTCGAGCAGCAGCATCACGACGATCATCCAGGATCATCGCGCACAGGAGCACGGAGAACCCCAGCAGCACCGCCAAACCTCCACACACCAGGACCACATACCAGTCCGGCATCGCCTCCGCCATTAGAGCCTCGTCTCGAGCTCCTGCTAACAGCAATGGAGGAGAAGGAAGGAGGAGTAGAAGCGAGGCCAGGTGTGAGGAAGAAGAGAGGAGCACCACGATCGTTTTATAGCTCGAGATCGGTGTACGGTGGGCGAAGTCCACCAGCGCCAATCGTCGCTCGATCGCCGGTGTTCGGAGGCGAGTCCGCGAGCAGTGCCGACAGTGCACTGGCCCGTGAGGTGAGTGCACGCTGCACCGGCAGCTAGCACGCCGCGCACTACCGCGATACGGCCTAGATGCCCTACGCGCTAGGCGTCGCCCGTGGAGGAAGCGCGGGAGAGCACGCGAGAGAGAAGAGAGAGCCAGAGGTAGAAGAAGAGGCCGTCAGTGGGCCCTGGGTCCATTTGTCAGCCAGAGAGAGCACTGTGCTCTCGGGTGCGACCAGCGTGTTTTAGTAATTTAGAATTTATTCTGAATTACTATATCCTCATAGAAATATCTCGTTTTTCCCCGACCATGGATTTTTCCGCGCTGCGCCAGTATACCACACTGTGGTTTTACACCACTTATTGCCCTCTCACTGTAGCCGCTTTGTTTTTGCACAGTTGAATGATTTCTTTTGATAAAAACAATATTTGTTCAAAACAGCTTTTGACAAATCTCGAGGACGAGATTTTTCTTAAGGGGGGTAGTGTTGTGACACCCCAAAATTTTTGACCTTGTTTTATTAATTAAAACTTTGCCAGGAAATAAAACTTTCCATTTGTCTTGATTTACCCTTTTGATATTATGGGTTTTTACCCCAAGTGGAAACTTTCCAAAAGTATTATTGGATTTTGTATACTCTCTCTATGAAACAATTCTTTATCAATGGGTTTAATTGCAAGACTTGTTTTTCCTGAACTTTATTCCTTTAAAATGGTTTTTCATAAATTTGGAGCCTGTTTTGCACTGCAACCATTTGACAAATGCATTAAAAATTTCCACCAAAATTTGGGGATGTCATGTGATGTTTCCACATCACTTTTATGCAAAAATATCTTTTTGTCACCAGAGATTTCGAGCTCTACATTGACTTTTCAAATCTGGTCCAGTAGTCATTTTTGCACTACAACCTATTTAAATATTTCTTTAAAACTTCTTCCAAGTGTTTGGAGATGTCAGTAGATGCATACAATTCAACTTTATACCAAAACCCAGTGTTGTTCTTTGAAACATTTGAGTGAATCAACCTCTTTTTTATTCTGGTCCAGTTTGGTGATTTGTACTGCAGCCTTATTTTATTTTGCTCTAGTGACCCTGAGCTTTTTCCTGCTTATAGCCCTCCCTACCAAACCCTTAAGTCCAGGAGAATGGACTCATTGGAGGATTTTAAGTGCATGCAATGAGCCCTTTTTCTTTTTGTCCAAAACTGGAGTTTTGCAAAACTTGCACTAACAAGTTTCTGGTTTTGCCCAAATGAGCTTGCCATCATCTCCTACAACTAGAGAGACCCCGATCTGGAGATTTTGACCACTCCAAGAGTTGCCTAAGTGCACTTGGCATTCTGTCGAACACTTGGTGTGCACAGTCAGTTTTGGGCATGTTTCCTAGTTTGCACTATGATCTTGCTCCAATGACCCAGCAACCTTGTCCACTAAACTCCTAACTATCTCTATCCTAGTCTTGTTGATTGCCAGCCTCACCCTCGCACTCTAGGCCGCCCAGGCATTTCGTCGAGCATGTTCCGTGCGTGCTCTGGGCGCGCCCAGAGCGCACGTTTTTCACGCGCGCGCACTGAGCCGCCGCGTCGCACTGCCGCACTCGACGCGTCCCGTCCCTGGCCCCTGCTCGCCTGCTGAACCGCGCCCTACGCTCGCCCACTCTCCACGCCACCCCTGGCCCCCTACAGCGCCGCTGGCAGAGCTTTTGGCGGCACGTCGGCGTCGGCAGCGAGCCTCTGCCATGGACGGCGCCGCCCAAACCACACCAGCACGCCAGTTGCCCCTATGAACAGCTCGGGCTTATCCTGAAGCCCGTCGGCACGCGCTCGTCGCCGCCACATCGCCCTGCAGCTACAGCACGGCTGTCGCCGGCGATCTTATCCTCAGCCGCCGCGGTCCAACCCCGAGCGCCTATTTAAGGGATCCCCGAGCTCGTACAAGACCTCAGGCGACCTCAGACTTTTCCCCTAGTTCTCCCCTAGCAGTGGATTGGCCGGGAGAGGCCAGCTTCCCCAACTCCGGCCGGTTCGGCCGCCGCCGAGCTCCGGTGCAATACGTCGCAGCCAGCCACTCCCCCGCCCATCCAGCGCCACCACTAGCTTCCTCTTGTCCTTGCGGAGCCGCCCAGCGCCTCAGCCTTGATCGGAGACCACCGGAGCCCAAAACTCACTTCACTCCCGTAGCTCCCTCCGCCGCGGAGCTCGCCGCCGGCGACTCCTCCCACCACCGTCGACCCGACGACCACCGAGAGGACCGCCCCGGTCTGGCGAGTCCATCCCTGCCCTCAGGTGCCCTCGAGGAGCCGCCGTTCGTCGCCGGCGATCGCCGGAGTCCCGCTCCCGTCGGGCAGAGAAGAGGAGGGAGAGGGAAGAACGGTCAAACCTGACCAGTGGGCCCTCTGGATCCACTGTCAGTGACCCGCGCGCCGTCCTCTCTGGTTAAGTGAAGGCGCATAAGTACCGAGTACGTCTCCTCTGCGGCGAAAGCGTATTTCTCCCGAAACGTTTTCTTTTCTAGTTTTATTTAAAAACATAAGTTTGACTGATCTTTAACCGGCTATAACTTTTAAAATAAAACTCCAAATGAGTTGATTCCTTTTCCTACCTCTCTCAAATTTCATCTAGTTTATTTTACGATTTATTTCAAAAATATTTGGGACAACTTTTTGTACCGTGTTTGAAATATTTTGTTATTTGGATATTTTTCAAAATAGGAAATGGAGGGAGAAGAAAGCTTTCAAAAAGTGCACACTTTGCATACTCTTGAAGGCAAGCATTCTGAACTCTGGCATAATATTTTGCTTGGTGTTTTTACAACACCACTTTGACTTGGAGCATGCTTTATTTCTATGTATCGATCAGTCGTACGCGTGAGTACATATTGAAGATGTTTTGTTGTTAGTACTGGATATGCTGGTATTAGTGATCATCCTCGAGAGCTTCTCAGGCATACCGGAAGGAAACCGGGAAAGTCGTGGTCTTGGGTAGACACGAGCTTGTCCCTAGTTCCTCGTTGGGACGAGTATGACCGGTATGGCATGGTGAGGCTCGATGAGTGGTGAGTTTATCTGTTGATGGAATATATTGGTTATGCTAATCTTTCGGAGAATACTTGGACCTCCTAAGTGGGCCGTAGGTTGAGTCTTGATTAGTACCTTCCACTACTTGTTTTGTACTACCACTTGTCCCTACCGCAGGTAGGGTATAGTTCAGTGAGTTGTCAACCCCTTACCAAAGCACAGACCATACAGAGAGGCCGTGGTGGAAGATACCGGGTGCATGCGGTAGGCATGCCACCTGGTCCGGGGGCATGGGTGTTTCCGGTTGGGACCGAGAGGGGGGCACCCCTTAGAGCGCGCGAATATAAATTTGATCCCATGCTACGTCGAGGTTGTAGCCTCCCCACTTAGTGTTTTGCTTGGCAGGTGTCGTGGGTGATTCCAGACACCGGTAGGTTAAGCTGGTGTGTGCAGGTCAGGTGTGTTTTCAATTAAAAGGCCGTAGGCGGAATTAGTCCCGATGGGCTAAATAAATCCGTTACTCGTGGATAATTAGTACACCCTCTGCAGAGGATATATCCATTCGGATAACCATGTTCATGGGTAAGGACTACAGACTGAGATGAGTCTAGTTACGGTTTTCGGATGGAGACACGGTTAAACTGGATCATAGTATCGGTATTCGGATGGAGACACGGTTAAACTAGAATCCAGCGACGGTCTTCGGATGGAGAAACGGCTAGGCTAGATTTTGTTTATGACCTATAAAGATTATGATTATTGTTATTGAGGACTAACCAGTTACTTTATTTTGAATTATTGAGTATCCCTGGGACGGTTCTACCACCTGGATATTCACTGTGATTATTCTTATATAAGCCCTTTATGTGGTGTCGCTCAGACGCCTGACTGCGGCATGTTTATTATTTATTTATCCTCTATAAGCCCTTTATGTGGTGTCGCTCAGACGCCCGACTGCGGCATGTTTGTTATTTATTTATCCTCTATAAGCCCTTTATGTGGTGTCGCTCAGACGCCCGACTGCGGCACGTTTGTTATTTATTTATCCTCTATAAGCCCTTTATGCGGTGTCGCTCAGACGCCCGACTGAGGCATTGTAAATTTTACTTACAACCTTTCGAGGGGTCATTTCAGACACTCGGTCAGTGCATTCTATTTTTACTCCCGTATTGCATGCTCATGTTTTACCCGCATGCGTGCATCTCGGATTTCGTTTATTTAGTGACAGACGTTATGATCATGAATATTTTCGGAGCCTGATTATCCTGTGTTATATTGTACCCGTGTTCTTAATGTTTGCGAGTACATTCAAACTTACTCACTGGCTTGTCCCCGGCTATTGTCTTGGCCAGATTTCTTGCATGGAGAGAGCTTTGCGATGACAGCCCCGGAACCTATGCTATGATGATAGCGGCCTCGCGAAGATAGGAGTTATCCTGGTCAGCTGTTCTTGTGAGAAATGGAGTCCCATAGACGCAGATGTACCACAAACGGCTTCCGCCATCAACCACTAGAAACTAAGTGTTGTACTCCTAGGCCACAATGGTCTTGTACTACATATTTTGTACTTTGCTTGGAATTCTTGTATCAAGTTGGTGCCTCATCAGCTAACAGTAATCCTGGGGCTGGTGAGCACAAAGACCGTTTTTCTAGGAAATTAATATCCCAAAAATCCGGTCGTGACATAAGCGGCCTGGTAAAATAAACGGACAAGCAACCATCACATCCCTCCGTCTTTTTTGCATTTCATCCCTCTGCATTTACTTTCTCCGGTTCATCTCGCACACTCGATCCCTAGCTACTACTCCTACGGCAAGTTCTTTTGGCGGCTTCCCCAGCTTTTCCCATAAGACTAGTCACAGTACAGAGTAACATTAAGGCACCTCACTCATTTATTTGGGCTTCTAAACTACTACTAGTAGTACCTCCGTCTTGGTTTATTCCTCACCATTGTAATTTGTGCTAAATTTTGACCAAAGATTTAACTGATAAAATGTTAGTGCATGTGACATGCACTAACATTTCATTAGTTAAATTTATGATCAAAATTTGACACAGATTACAATGGGGACAAATAAACCAGGACGGAGGTAGTAGTTATGGGATTACTAATCTAGAAGCCTAAAAGAACTGGCCCCTGGTACTCCGACTAGTAGTAGTACTCAAGTTGGAATTCCAATTGCACGGCACAACTTGTTAGGCAAAAAATTTGATACAGGGTGTAGGAAGCGGTTTGGGAATTGGCATTGCTTTCCGACCTATGAGATACTCCGTACAAAATATGACAGAGAAATAACCATACAGAAGGAAGCAAAAAGTAAACAATCAAACAAGCATTTTTGCATTTGTTTTCCATTGAATCGTTTCACAAGCTTGACTAGTGCTGTTTTTCTACTTTTACAAAAACCGCATCTTAATGATAAACGTGCATTTGCACGTAAATTAGTAATAGTAGTACTCCCTCCGTCTAGGTGTATAAGTCTTCCCTCCTTCTTGGTCACGGTGCACAACCAAAGATGACTTATTGACCTGGACAGAGGGAGTAGCACAGTCTACAAGCATATATAGAGAGAGACGTGTAGTGCGATAGTATATGGTAAAGTTTGTGCTATATGCACGTACTTACAAAATGCATACGAATACACAAGGTTTCCAAACTTTCCCTTTTACATATTTAATTAAGGACGCTAAAAATTCCTGAACGTTCGGGATTTATCATTTGCGTCCCAAAACTAATGAGATCGCCTTACGAAACAAAAATTATACTCCTCCTAAAAGCCACGGCGCTCGCAAGAGCGCTTGCGGCGCGCCACGAGTGCCCTGGTGCGCGGCCGTTTCCCAGCGCGCCGACACAACACCTCTTCCTCAGCCTCGCAACTCACCAGGTGCTGATTGGCGACTTGCCGGCGGGCGAGCGCGATCTCACCGGTGTGGTTATCCGGCGCCAACAGGTACTCCTCCTCGCTGGAAGCGTGCACCCGGTCCACATACCGCCAAGCGTAGATGAGGCGCTTGGCCCGACTGCACTCAGGGCTTCGGCATGGGCGTCCTCCGCCAGCCTCACGGCCCTCGCATGAGCCTTCTGCCAAAGAGCCAATTGCCTGACTCTCTCGGACGCGACATAGGTCTCCCAGGCAGCTTGTTCCGCAGTGCGCTTCTCTTCCTCGGCCTTCTTCTCCGCCTCTATTTTGGTGCGCTCTGCTGGAGGCAAAGCCTCCCACAAGGCGACATCCATTTCTTTCCAAAGCTCCTCAAGGCTGGGGGGCTCGGCGGGCGGCGCGGCGTTCTCCTCGTAGCGGGGAGCCGACGCGTCCTCCGACGCGTGTGCTGGCGAGATTGGGAACGCCAACGCGTCCACCTCGACGCGTCGCGGCGAGGAGCGAAACACCGACGCGTCCTCCTCGACTAGTGGCGGCGAGGAACGGAACGGCGACACGTGACCATCCGCGCGGTGCAGCGAGGGGCGCCTAGGGCTTGTGAGGGGCGATGCCATGGTGGTTGACGTGAGAGGGAGGGGAGGAGATAGCGATGAACGTGAATGTGTGGGGGAGGAGATAGCGATGTCGCGCAGTATTTATAGTGAGCAATGGCACACCTACGTAAGATATGGACTGAGCTGCACTGACTTAACTGCAGGTCCAGTTGCGTCACTGACATGTGGGCCAGACCCCTGTTGGGCCCATATGTCAGTGAACCAATGCACCTGCAGTTAAGTAATAGCTACGTGGGCATATTTGTTGGAGTAAATTACGGGGGAGGGAAGGGGTGGAAATATTGCTGGTCACAACGGATTGGACGAGCGCGGGGGGAGGAGAGTCATGCATGTAGATTTTTTCCACGCGGGGTGGAGTGGTGGGACCGCCAGAGGGAGAAGGAGAGTCTGGCAGGCATATTGTTTCCACACATGGAGAGGAAAAGATTTGGAGACGAACGGGCTTCCTGCAGGTATGGGGAACGGTGCATAATAAATCTCAACTTGCATGCCGGGCTAGGTATAGTCTCAAGTCATTAAAAACATACACGCCCCACACATGTTCATATTTCAAGGTGCACTAAATTATTGCATGCGATGATTAAGGCTGGCCATAATGGTGGTATCTTAGCTGGTATCATGCACACGGAAATAGCAAACATGCTGATGTGGCAAAGAATTAAAGAAGGGAGGGGGGTTAGAGTAACTAGTGTTCATGCATGCATTGGTAAACACAATTTTTGTGAAAAAACTACAAAAACTATTCCACCGCCTCTATCTTGCTAAGAGTAGGTCAAATTTTTGAATCGAGCCCTTTAAACTAGAAGGGAGGTAGTAGTACTCTAATACCTAACCTTGGCCCTGTTTGGATCCATGTGTTAGAGTTAGTTTGGGTTAGTTTGAACTCAACTAACCCAAAAAATCTAACCCACCCAAGAGGTGCTTTATACTACTCATTATAATCAGTATTGTAGATATTGATATTTTTAGTATAACCGGTTGACGGAAGTAAAAAGGACTAGAGGGAGTATCATGCATGCGGAGTACGCCAAAAAATTGCTCATTTATAGCCGGTCGAAGTCTCAAAGGGTGCGACCACGCGAGGGAGGCGAAGGTCGTAGGAGGCGTGATGATTGATGGAATTAATTGAAGTTACACACAAGCCGGCATGGCGTGCGAATAGGCAGAAGCTATAACGTCAAGCCTACGATATGGGTCTAGTAGATATGACATCTAGTGGGTCCCGCATAGTTCTCGAGAACTCTTTGGGGGCTTCCAGCCGTTTATCCACCGGGCAAGCCAGCAGCCCCACGCCGTTCGCATGCCCTACTCGTCCCTGTCTTCTACTAGTACAGTACCTTACAACAGTTCGCTCCAGTCGTCCCGTCCTTCCACATTACGGCAGTTCCACTAATCCTAACCCTCCTCCCAAATCCATGGCATCCCAAATCTCTATGATCGGCGGTGAGTACAATGTTAGAACAATCACCGGCGATGAGTTCGACGTCATCTACACCCATTCTTCCACAACGGTGAAAGAATGCCTTGCTCGCTTCAAACGCATGTTCGAAAACTCAAATGATGAGTGGGTCGCTGGGCTAGATGTTGAGTACACCACAGTCCTGGGAAGCGAGAAGAAACTGAAGGAGGCAGAGAAGAAGAAGCCCGCCGTGATCCAGGTTTGCGTGCATGACTTATGCTTGGTCTACCACATATGCCATGCCGATGTTGAGTGCGAGGAATTTAAGAAGTTCCTCAAGGGCGGCCGAGTCAAATTCGTTACTTTAGACTTTAGGAACGACAAGGAAATCCTGGGTCGGATAGGCCTCGTTGTAGGCGACCCCTTCGACCTCCAGAAGGAAGGGCTGTTGTCCTCATCTCAGCCTTCAATGTTGACCCTCGCAGCAGCCATGATTGATCGTTCGTACGCTAAACTGAAGAAAACTCATCACGAGTTTCATCATGCATGGGAGTCGAAGACATTAGATGAAGATCACATCCTGTACGCAGCAATGGATACCTACCTTTGTTTAAATATCTACAAGGGTTGGATGAAGAAGCAGAGCCCAGTGTCCGGTTCAAGCAAAGAAGCGTCGGCGAAGAGGAAGAGGGACGTGGACGAAGTCGAGGACGTGGACTCAGACTCCGAGTAGGTGGCAGTGCCGTCGCTCATGCTGGTTCTACTGCAGTGTCAAGCGGACTAGTTGCTTAGTTTATTTTCAAGGGTGTGTTGTGCTGAGGCCCCAGCAGAACTATGTTTATGTTCTTTCTCGTTATTTGAACTCTTTAGTACGTACAGTAGTACTAGTACTATGTCTTACTATTGTTCTTATTGCAGTTGGTACTACTGCTCGTATCTTCGTGTTCCTACTGTAGTTAATACATTCGTACTAGTAGTATAATTTGGGTCAGTCAATTTGTGAAAGAAGTTCGACGGAGTGAAGGAAGAAGACGGCAGGGTGCCCATGATCTATCTTATGAGTGTTGGGTGTGGAATGCAGTTCGCCGAAAAAAATGGATCGTGCCCGGGGTTAAACGGATGGCGGGGGTGGGGGGAGCTTGGTGGTGGCAGGCGGTTCAGGGGAGGGCGCGGCGGCGGCGGCAGGCGGTTAGGCGTGTGGCGGGCCGAGAAGATGAACTGTGCATCTATTTCGGGGCTTGAAGAAGCCCTTCTAGCCATCCATGTTGCATCAAACGGCTCACAAGAGTCGACTGACCCAAATTGCTCCTTCAGATTGTAGGATCCACGTGGCATTCAAGGTCTCAAAGGTAGATCCGCCTCCGCACCCGGTTTGCGGGCTCGACACGTGGGCGACCGGCTTCTGCCGCGACAGCCAGCATGTGTGCCTCCTCCGCGCGGGTGGAGACGACAATGACACGCTAGTTCCTCCTCGCCGGCGTGCTGGAGCACGCGCTCGTCCTCCTCTTCGTACGCTGCGTGCATAGACGCGGCTCCACCAGCTGCTCGCGTGCTTGGCAGCGCGGCGGCATCGCGAGGAGGGACTGCAGACGACGTGAGCGGGCGAGCCTTCGGCTTGGAGGCGACACGGCGGTGATGGGCGAGAAATTGTTGGCCGGAGCAGGCGGGCGCCGGCATGCGCAACGGCGGCGGCGGCATATTGATGAGTGTGCGTTTGGGAGCTTAGTTTAGTTTTATATAGGGTTGGTCAAACTTAAAAGAAAACCGTACTAGTACACGTAAACATTAGACTTAGGCAGCGCTATTATTAGTTACCACAACCACGATACGGAATCCTGTGCAAGCACGTGAACCGCGGCCATGCGGTCGATCGAACAGTGCGTCACCGTGTCACGCTCGAAAGACATCCACCGAACCTTTTTGTGTGTGTGTGTGTAAACAATCCCCGAATATTACTCAACTTTTTTTCCGGGAAAAGTTCTTGACACTACAATATTTCCATATATTTGAATTTAGCTCTAGTTCGTGTTTATTTGGATTTGGACATTTTAGGTGCGCCCTAGTTTTTTTTAATACTGATTTTGTGGCTGTTTGGTTCCCAGCCACCGTTTGCCAAGCCAAAATTTGGCAGCCACAATTTAGTTGGCATGTGTTTGGTTTTTGCCACACTTTGGCCTGCCACACTTTATTGCCCCTATGGCCCACTTGTCATAGAGACAATGTTGCCACACTTGCCTAATGTTAGTTCTTCAAAATGAGAGCCACAAGTTGGCAAGCCTAAGGGAATCTTGCCACACTTTGTGAGTGTATGTCATGCGGGGCCCTAGTATGGCAAAAAGTATATTGCCTAAGGTAAGGCTTGAACCAAACACCATCCTAAATTGGTCAAAGTTGCCTAACCTTAGGTGTGGCAAGATGTGGCAACCATAGTCACAAACCAAACAACTCCTTAGTCTCAAACGAAACAGCCCCTGTGTGTGACTGAGAGAGAACGTGTGTATGTGTCCATATGTGTGTTGTGGCGGAAGGGCCATGTGGAGACAGTGTGCGTGTGATAGAGACATAGAGAGGTGTGAATGTGCAAATGATCATGCATGAGTGAGACATAGACAGATGCCGATACGTTGTGTATACATGAGAGAACGGTCTTCTATTTTACTTGTGTGTGTGTGAGAGAGAGAGAGGAGCATCCGTAACACAACAACCATCTCTCTCGATTCGTTCGTCCCTCGCATGATCGCATGTAACACATGCATCAACGCGCACATTTTGACACCCTCACCCGGCCCGTGCCCACCTCAAGGCCCGCACATCGCTCTCTATCTCGCACGCGCAATCTCTTCGTGAATACCCTGTTTAGCAAGTAGCTTTCCGTCACATACACACACATTTCTCTCTTAGGTTTGTTTTCTCTCAATGTCTGACACACACACACACCACACATCACACGCACACCCCCTCCCCCAAGCACACAATTCATCCCCATCCAAGGTTATATGGCGACCACTCTCGCTTGTGCTTCTTCGGACCCCAGCATGCACAACACCTCAATCTTCAAAGAGGACATCGAGGAGATCGAAGACGGCGACCACACTGCGCTAGAGAATGCGGGGCCATTTGGAAGCAGGATGATGTGACGACAGCTGACTGACTCCTCCCCCCACCCTCTCTCTCTCGCACAAAATTACCAATCCCTCTCTCCCCCGCACAAATTTATCAATCCCTCAACCCACGAGATCCTTCCCCTCTCGTCCATGTTTTTCCAGCTCTCTCATCAAACCTGTTGTCTCTTCTCCTTCCACGTGTACAGAATCCGGATGCACACGCATTTCACGTATATTACATGTCTCCATCTTTCTCACAAACCTAACTTCTTCCTCTCACTTTCTCTCTCTATGTCCCTCTTTCTGTTTCGTTAGGTTTGTCTCCTACTCTCTCGTCCACATACATACAATCTTTCCCGTCCTATCTACTCCTTCTTTGCAAGCTCTCTCTGCACGTTTCATTCACACATTGGGATATGTTCAAGATGTTGCTTTTATAATGGCTGATGTAGAGTTATTGTTGGTTTTGTTGCATCCTACAAAGTAATAACTATGAAATGCATTTTGATTGTCATTTGACTGGGATTATGCGAGTTTGAGCATGTTGTGAAGTACTATAGACCTCGTATACATCTTGGAAGTCGACAACGAATGTAACTATTGAATTGTATAGACCATTACATTCGAAGTCAGTAGCCTAATATATTTATTTCACAATTTGGACAAATGATTAATTCACTACATACTAAGAAAACAAATATGTACACCCTCCGTTTTTATTTAAGTCTGCGTATTAGCATTGGTCAAAGTCATGTTTTGTAAACTCTCAGAAAGTTTATAACAAAAAATATTAACATATACAATAACAAATAAATACCATTAGATTCATTATTGAATGTACTTTCACATCATACATATCTGTTATGGTAAATGTTTATATTTTTCTATAAACTTGGTCAAACTTTAGGAAGTTTGACTTCGGTCAAACCTAATATGCAGAGTTTGCTAGTACTACTCGCTAGTTGCTTAGCCGAATCACCCAACACGCCACACGGGGAGTTCGGTGTCACAAAATTTTGAGGTCGGCGGGAAAATCTCCCGCGATCCTGATTCGAGCAGTGGGAAGTTACGATCATAGCCTTCGGAACAGGCCTACGGATGACGGTTGGTAGGGGACTGTTTTCGTAACTTTAGGTTCACCCTACCCAGCCAACCCCACCCCGGCACCCAGAGTAGTACACCTGAATACTCCCCATTTTCTATCCCCACCGCAAAATAGACCTCTCCACGGCACCGCAGCCTTTGTGCTCCTCCCCTTCTACATCAGCGCACTCGTCCACTGCAGCGCATCTGCCTCATCTACGCCGCACTGGAGCCGGTCCGCCATCGTCGTCGTACACCGAGCCTCTTCCCCGGCACCGTCTTGCACGGTCTCGGATCTGCTTCCCAGAAACCGACGCCAAGCGCAGAAGCACCACCATCGTGGACAATGAACTGACTCCCGTTGCCGACCATGACTCGCAGAGGCCACTGCAACCATCGTTCTCCTCCTCGATTGGTAATGTGTGTATTGAATCACTTAGCAGTACATGTGCAGTTCCAATTTTGTTCATACCTACCCTTCAAATTTCCTGGGTGCTATTGTTCCCGTAAAAGTAATTGGTTATAACCTCCATTGTCCAACAGAATATCAGCTTGTAATTTGCGTCGCTCCTGTATCGTGCTGTGCTTGGGTAGGTATTTCATCTGCAACCAGTAGTGTGGCAAATGATGGATAGTTTTTTAGAACTAGCAAGATGCCCATGCGTTGCACGCATCAAGATGCATTTGTATGAGTATTTTATCTTGTGGGCGAAAACGATGAATGAGGGAATGCCTTATTTGCAAATGCGGAGAGGGGTGTGGGTATCTTTTTGCAGAATTGCCACAGTTTCCTTCCTATCTGTCGGATATAAATCGGATGGCCTATATTGCAGGATGGCAGGAACACCACCATCACCAACTCTGTTTTTTATAAGAGTAGGGAAAAAGTAGAGAAAAAAATAGAGAGTAGAGAAGTAGAGATAAATATTAAATATAAAATAAATATAACAGTAGAGAAGAGAGTAGAGCTAGCAGATACGCCGGGAAAGGATTGCGCGCACGCGGGAAAAAGCGGCCGGGCGTGCGCTTGTTTTGGCGCGCGGCGTCCAGCACGCTTCATAAAATCCAATGCCCTCCCACCGCTCTGTGCCTTGCCACCGCTCTGTGCCTCGCCACCGCTTTCTCCCCGCTCTTTCTCGCCTCGCCGCTGTCGCGCCACCATGCCGCCGCATCGCCGGGAATCTTGGGGATACCGCGGCGTCCGCGCGCGCCCCTACGGCGGCTTCTCCGCTGAGATTCGGTTCCGCGGGATGCGCCCCGGCCTCGGCAACTTCAACACCGCCAACGAGGCCGCCCGCGCGTACGACGCAGCGGCGTGGCTCCTCCGATGGCCTCATAGAACATTGAACTTCCCCAACGTGCCGACGCGGGAGCGGGCACAGGAGCTCGCGCCTCTGCCGCGGCTTATCACCGACGAGGATCATCGCGACAACCAGAGGCGGGAGCACCGTCTCGGCATCGCCAAGATGGACGAGGAAGCCATGGTGCTGTGGCGCCAATGCTTCCCGCAGGACATCATCAACGAGCGCGAGTTCTACGAGCAAAGGAGCGCGGAGAGGTATAAGAGGAGGGCGGGGCGAGCCGCCTATCGCGAGGACAAGCGTAGGCGAAAAGCGGACGCTCAATTCAACATGAGGCTAGGAGCAGCGTCGCCCTGGGCATCCGACGACGATCGATATCTTCACGCCTACAGTCAGACGTCGGAGGAGGACATCACCAAGGAGGAGTCGGACGACGAGGAATAGTTGAATAATCTATTTTTTTATCTATCTATGCTGAGAACTATCCTCTACTCTCTATCTCTACTTCTCGATCTCAGCACTGTAAACACTTTTTTAAAGCACCGAGCATTGCGATTCTGTTGGAGATGCTCTAACATGGCAGACGAGTGCTTTAATGTTGCCCAGAAGATGCGCGAGTATTACTAGTAGTATATTTTTCTTGCCATGTTGAGATTTTAAAACCACGAGTGCGAACATGCAGAGGACCAATGAAGACCAAACACGGGATATTGGGGACATCTTCAAGGAGTGTGGCAAGTTAAAGAGGAGCTGCACCGAACCTGTAAAACGAGCTTTGGTAAGTAACACCCTTTCAATTACTTTCGTTTAGCCTCGTGTTCTTCGATGTGTATATGTTGTAGTTTCTGTTTCTCTTAAGCCTCGTGTTCTTCGATGTGTCATAAGAAGAGTCTTAATCGTCCTAATGCTTTCGTTTTTAGCTTGATGTAGGAAGTGGGTGTTCTCACCTTGTAGTCTGTTTTTATACTTTTTCCTTTTGAATTCACTTCTCCCAGTTCTATTTATCTGGCTTCTACTAAATGGATCTGGGTTGCTCTGAGTAATTATCCAAAAAGGAAGTAACTTCATGTCAGGATGCAGTTCCTGCGAGGAGGGAAGTATGGTCAACCTCGAGATCATGTTTCTAGAATGAGGCTAGATTACACACAAGGTGCCAGTTCCCTAATGATGCTGGATTAGACACAAGGTGCAAATTCCCAGATGATGCTGGATTACACACAAGCCATGTGGAGTCGTCAGCTGTTCGTGTCCTCGTGTCTCTAGTAAAGGCTGAAAGAAAGCATGCAGTAGCCCTTGAGAATGTAACTGAGTTCCTGAAGAAGCGAAAAGAGCAATCAGATGCTCTCTTCACCCATGCCAAAGAAGAGATGGAAGAAGCCAGAAATAAGCTAGCAGAGGCAGAGCAGGCTAGGCGTCTCCTGCTATCTAAAACTGTTGTCCATACAAAATTTCCTTCATAGTAGCTAGGTTCAAATGTTTATCCAGTCAGCATGCCTATTGTGATGTCTGTGCATCTACTGATGTGGCACAAAATATATTTTTTCGGGTCATGTAATAACAGCAATTACTTTCCAAACAATAACAGACGAAGCATTGGACATGGTATAGTTCACGCGCAAGCCCGACATTCCAAGTTCAACTTCCACATCAAACTCATGTTCACAGATATCTCCACATTCATACATAATGTCCACAACCATGATTCACTTCAAAGCCCAAAAAATTGAGGAGAGTTATGAATAAAGAAAAACCTCTAGTTCCTGCTACCAGTGCGAGCACAACAAGTCAAGACCATGCGTAATTAATTATATTTTGGTCACTTTTTGTGTTCTAAAATGCCGGCCGACTCGCGGAAGGACGTGTTGCCGACACACACGCGGATTCAATGACGGCAGGCGGGGCAGTCTGAAGCCGGTTGCATGCGGCGAGGAGGCGTGTTCAGCCGGGCCTGCAGCGAGTGGGGCCCTCTTGGCCGGCGCGCCGGTTCAATGCCTGCGCTATGAGAGGTCGCGTCCGTGTCAGAGCAATCACTCCCTCCAGTCCTTTTTTTGTTTGTGTATAACAAAATCTCGTTTTCCATTCACATTTTACAAGTAAAATTCGTGGACAAACTTTGACCCAAAAAACAATGGGGACTAGTAAACCAGAACGGAGGTAGTAGTTTTTTTTAATCAAAGAAGGGTTTCCCCCTTCCGATTTTCATTCCTGAAAACCAACATCTAAATCTAAACATAGTATTTGCCCTAGAACTACCAGGTTCAACATCTCGCAACATAAATCCATACAACCATACGCCAAGGAGGTACGTAGTAGGTAGTACTATGAAATCCATTTTCGCTCCATACCAATCGTTCTAAAAACTACTTAGTACTTATAACGCGACATTGAAAATCGGAACTCTTAACCCCGCTAAAAAAATGATATTTTAAACGTGGCTACTCGATATGTGGCAACTGGCGAGCCACCGCCTCCAAGTCATTCACCTGTGGTCCCGACCATCAACTCCTATGGATCAAATTATCACGCGAGCTGACTATTCCTACAAAGGTGCGCTCCACCACGTACCCGGTACCCGCGAATGCAGCAACCGTGCACCTAGGGTTTTAGGGTTTATTTGTTAACGTTGCCTTTACGTAACACTCATGTGTGCGAGACAGCGAGAGACCGACTGCGTGTGTGCGCCTTTTCTCTTCCTATATGTACTCCACGTTTGTCTGGTGTCCACAAAATTATAATAACTACTAGCAATGTGCCAATGCGTTGCCACACGATCTGAGTAGAATTATACATATTCACTGATTTGATAGAAAAAAAGTCTAGTTTTGAAATACGTATATCACTAAAAAAATGTTATGTTTCACTCAAAATATATTCCTTTGGCGGTTTTGATGAGATAAGGGAGGAATGTTGTTGGTTTCAAGATTCGAGAAGTGGTACATGCCTAATTTCTACTCTTACTAGCAAGATGCCCGTGCGTTGCACGGAACATCAAGATCTTGTGGGAGAAAAGGATGAACGAGGGAAGGCCTTATCTGCAAATGTGGAGAGGAGTGCGGGTAAATTGCCATAGTTTCGTTCCTATCCGTCAGATATAAATCAGACGGCCTATATTGCAGGATGGCAGGCCCACCATCATCACCAACTCTGTTTTTTATCCCTACTCTTATAAAAAGCATAGTCGGTGATGATCGTGTGCCTGCCATCCTGCAATATAGGCCGTCCGATCTATATCTGACGGATAGGAAGGAAACTATGGCTATTTTGCAAAAAGATACCCACACCCCTCTCCACACTTGCAAATAAGGCCTTCCCTTGTTCATCCTTTTCTCCCACAAGATAAACTACTCATACAAATGCATCTTCATGTTCTGTGCAATGCATGGGCATCTTGCTAGTTATTGCAAAAAGCCCATGTGTGAGAGAGAGAGGGAGAGAGGAGGAGGACGTAGTGCATGTGTGACAAAGACACAAAGAGTGTGTGTGCGAGAGGTATCAGCTTAAGTTCTCAAGAAGGGAAGGGGGGTGATAGTGGAAGGGAAGAAAAATCTACATAGATACAAGGAGCGGGAGAGAGACATGTATGCGATAGTGGAAGCACGAGTGTGCGGGTGTATAAACCTATCTAGAGGCTAGTCGATAAATGTTTGTGAGAGAAATACGAGACGGGGGTGCGAAAGCGAGAGTTTTGTGTGTGTGAGAGAGAGACGGTAGTTGGGAAGGGGGTGGAAGCATGAGTTGTGTGTGAGAGAGAGAGGGGGGAGTTTGTCTGATCGGTAAACAAATGAATAATGTCAGTCTGGGATGGAGACGAAAAGGAGACCGCAACAAATGTTGTGTCTACAGGAGAGAGAGAGAGAGAGAGAGATAGAGAGAGTAATTTTAGTGGTATGATTAATATCTAGAGACATATAGGGTGTGTGAGAGAATCCCATAGAGAGAAAGACAAAGTGAAAGACGAGTGGAGACTGTGTGTGGCGGTGAAAAAGAAAGCTTAGTTACCTAGTGATACGAGAGAACGGTAGAGACGTGAGAGATAATGAAAACCATGTAATGTATAATGATAGGGGGAGTGTGACACTTCTCAAGGGAGACGTCGAGAGACCATGTTTGCGAGGATAGGAGAAACATGAAGTGAGCGTGCGGGTGAGCTGGAGAAAAGAGAGGGATAGCTACATGAAGGAGCATGCATGTGAGAGAGATGGGCGTGAAAGGAGTGAACATAAAAGGGATTAAAATATTTGAATTCGAGATGATGATACATGTAATCCATACTCGAACCAAAATTGATCTATCAAACATGCATACTCATATGAATTCACACGCATCTATGTTATTTAATATATGTAGATATTACTGATCCATACATTTTAGCAGAACATAATTTGGTTTAATTTTTTGAATTCAACCTTATGATTTTGAGATCATTGTATTTGTAAAGCATATTATACATATAAAGGAGCAGAATTCTTTGTTGTGCCTTTGAAAGTATATATAAAAAATGATGTATATAGAATTTTATTCCAATCGAAAATGGATCCCGCCTGAAAAAAATAGAATACAAACGGGATTCAAATTGAGTTGGCACGGTAAACGTGCACTCTGCAAAATTTGAACGAAGTGGGGAAAGTCGCAGTAACCGCCCGAAACCAAAATCTGCGAGATGGAATCCAGCGGCATTGTTTGTTTACAGGGACATTTTGTTGGAGGAACTAAAAAAACTTCGTGTCAGTCCCATCTAAACTAAACAGGAGGGACTTTTAGGGACTAAAAGTGGGCATTTGGGACTAAAGAAAGAAGACCCCGAGGGAGAGTCTTTTTGGGACTTTTTCCAACAGTTACCCCTCCCACGCATCGCACCTTGTCTCTATTAGTTCATTACTAGGGGTAACATGGTCTTTTAGCATGTCATTTAATAACCTCTAGTCCATGTTTAGTCCTTGGAACCAAGCAGGTAGGGACTAGGGAGTTTTTAACCAAACAGGGCCTTAGATTAACAACAGCTAAAGAGTTGCACGGGACAGTGGACGCACCAGCACCATGTGCATCTATCGATGTACTAGGGTGATGCACAGTCTGTTGTAACAAAGAACAAACAACCAAGGAGCATATTTGTATTGGTCCCAGTTTTGTTATCTTTAGACACCTTTCCCTATGTGAGCGCAGCAAATATAGTCCTGCTCAAACTCTACAGCCTTGTCCCCGAAAACAAAAGATCAGTTCATTATAGATGTGCGTACTGCGTTTGTCATTATTTTCCCTTTTCAACCAACGTAGGTGCTGGATAGCCAGTCTGTACTAGTACTTTCCCCACTTCCTTTCCTCTTTGAACCATGTCATAGATTTATGCTATACAACTTTCCCCACTACTTTCCCCCATTCCTGTCCTCTTTGAACCACGTCTTAGATTCATGAGATACAACTTTCCCCACTACTTTCCCCCTTCCTTTCCTTTTTGATCCACGTCCTAGATTCATGCTATACAACTTTTCCCACTACTTTCCCCCATTCCTTTCCTCTTTGAAACACGTCCTAGATTCATGGTATACAACTTTCCCCACTACTTTCCTGTTTGATCCAACACCTAGATTCGAGTGCAGAAGCGGAAAAAGCCCACATGCAGCTAGAGCAATGCATGTGGAATAAGTAAATTATACCTTAAGGTTCTTGGGGTGTGGTTCAGTGGGCGACCGGAGGCCGTTCGACCCACACTATGTACAACGGTGAAGAAGAAGGGGTCGGAGGCCCTCCCACGTCGCCGTTGGGTGAAAGTGAATAGTTGCGCCGGTAGTGGATTCCCTCCCTCGCCGACGGTGACAGCGTTAAGCCTTCTTCCCTTCCCGTCGGACGGATCCTGCCGGCTCTTTGACCAGCAGTGAGGGGAGAGAGAGAGGCCAATGAAGTCTTGTTTAGATCTGGAGAGGGTGAGAGAGTGCGAAGAGAGCAACTACAAGCAGACCAGCAGTGAGGGGAGAGAGAGGCCAACGAAGTATTGTTTAGATCTGTAGAAGGTGGGAGAGTGTGAAGAGAGCAACTACAAGCGCTGAGGCTCCAGCGTGTATATATATACTGGAGAGAGTGTGAAGAGTGCAAACTTTAGAAAACAAGCGCCGAGGCTGCAGCTTATACGTGATGAGGTGATTATACGGTCACTACGAGATCGTATAGCTCCGTATCCATCCATTTTGACCAGTCAAAGAATCCTCCTGGCACGAATTATGCTCAAGTGTTGTTATTGAACCCGAGACCTCAAGTTTGATGAGCGAACAGGCTAACCAGCTACACAACCCTCCCGTTATGTTCAACGTGAGGAAAATAACCTTTTATACATTCCTGCATTCGTGTGACAAGCATGCCGTATTTTTGTGTGTGTGTGGGAGTCATTGGGATTTAAATCATAATCCTATCATGTGGCTTTGGTGGTAAGACTATCCACATTGGTGCAGAAATAATGCAGCCTTAGTCACCTTACCTCTCTCCATGTAGTACGTTGGGTCCCACCAGTCAGAGGGTGAAACAAACAAATTAATAAGAAAAATTAAAAGTGCCAGCGATGTATCTTACCTCACACATCTCGCTACTGCTCGGGAACACTATCCAATTGATCCCTCTGTTCGCTCACATACTATTTTAAGTGAATCCTTATTATAACATGCACACAATTTTGGGCACTTGTATTCGACCTAAGTCAGTGTGCCACCGTATCTCGTACGACTCCCTCCGTCTAGGTGTAATAAGTCACGTTAGAAGGTGTAGCGGGACCAAGGTGCAAGCAGATTGGAGGAGAAGGAGAAACTTGACCAGTCATTCCTCCAATCAAAGCCCTGATTTCTGTCTCTAAACGCAACAATTAATCCAAAAAACTAAGAGATGCCGTTTTAGCTACCATGCAGGGCCACGTATTAACTCGCATGCAAGCCGACTTTGATTTCTTGACTGATCAACGCGTAGTTGCGCTCCATGCATTGGGTTTCCGGGGGAGATAACAAGGTAGAGTAAGGAGCGTTTGGTAACATTGCTTAGGCTCGTCATAGTGGTGAGTAACTTGGACTAGTAACATGCATATGTTACTAGTCTATGTTACTACTACGTGAAGTTTGCCGTCGGAAGCGAGCCGATCTGGCTCTCCTGAGCTAGCATGGTTTTTCTAGCCCACCCAAGCTAGCTGGCCCACAAAAGCTAACATATTTTAATAGTTCCATACGCCTAACCTTGCCCGGCTATGCTATAAGCTGTTCTTGCTAAGGATCCAAACGCTCCCTAAGTAACAACGCTCGCTAGCAACGAGGCTAGGAGGGGATTGAGATGCGAGTTAATGGACGACGCCTAAACATTTTGGGAATATCGGATTTCCGTACGATTACTTAACACCTAGACGGAGGGAGTACTACTCCTCAGTCCAGGTTTGATGGAATATTCGTCACCTCTTCTCTTCTTGTACGTACTCCATTTGTATCTCACTTCCTGTGGCTTCGCACTCGCACGATTTTCCTATTCTATGAACCTGTGTGTGCGTGTGCGTGTGCGTGTGTGTGTTTAACAGCATGTGTGTGTTAGAGAGAGCTACAAATCGACCTACTCCTACAGAGATATGGTGTGTAGTGTATGATTTTAGCCACGAGAGTTGGTGCATCCTCCCGTTTCCTGGTGTCCGGTAGTGACAGGCGGACAGCTGCCACGCCCGCTCCTGACCAGCCTGGCCCACCCAAAGCCCCTCCATCGCTCGCGCGCGCTTCCCGCCCGAAACGATCAGCGCCACTCCAAAGAATCGGTGCCGCATTCATGCTCGGGCAGAGCGGATGCGACCTCTCACTGGCGCTTGTGTTGAAGGGAGAAGCAGATTCAAGAGTGATGGTTGCTTCGTCCGTCCAACTTACTGCTGGGTCTATGTGATTTGATGGCTCATCGGTCATTATTACTGAGGTGGTAGGACTGCTGGATGTCCCATGCTTTCGGCGAAAGGAGGTACTACTAGATTACAATTTTCTCCATTCTTACGGCGGAGGAGTGCAAGAGCAGTGAAAACACGCAAGCTCAGTGATTACATGGCCCACCTCACACTATCACCATATTTTCTGGACACCATGCGACGCCTAACTCTTTACATAGTACTCCCTCTGTTCCTAAATATAAGTCTTTGTAGATATTCCACTAGCTGGACTACATAGGGAACAAAATGAATGAATCTACACTTAAAATGCATCTATATACATCCGTATGTGGTTCATGGTGAAATCTCTACAAAGACTTATATTTAGGAACGGAGGAAGTACTTGTATAGTACGTACTGTAATTTATCAGCGAGATAGTACAATGCTATGAAGCTTCCAGCTTCTATTACATGTATCATGCGTCCAAGGTTGCTCGTTGCAACATTTCATCAAATACAAAAGAGACTAACATGCATGCTATTGCATCTCAATGATTGACAGATCATAGCAAATATCGGTTCCTCAAAAAGATCATAGCAAATATGTACTCCCTCCGTTCCAAAATAAGTGTCTCAACTTTATGCAGGGGGTGTTTGTTTCCAGGGACTTTTTAGTGTAGGGACTAGAAAAAGTCCCTCTTTGAGACTTCTTAACCAAACAGGAGGGACTACTAGGGACTAAAACTTGCTTTTTCGGACTTAATGAAGAAGACTCTCAAGGAGAGTCTTTTTTGGGACTATTCCAACAATGCCCCTCCCTGCACCCATTGCCCCGCCGCCCCACGGTGTTGTTTGGTTGTTATTTTTCTGTATACTGGGGGTAACATGGTCATTCAATAACCTCTAGGGAGGGACTAGGGACTTTTTAGTCCCTGAAAACAAACAGGGAGGGACTTTTTAAGGAGTAGGGACTTTTTAGTTGGGACTAGAAAAAGTACTAGGACTTATGAACCAAACAGAGCCTCAATATGGACTACATACGCAGCAAAATGAGTGAATCTACACTCTAAAATATGTCTATATACATCAGTGTTTGGAGTATGTACTAGTAGTTCATATTGAAATCTACTAAAGCACATATATATTCCAAACAATATGATAATCTCTCTAACCATGGTAGTAGGGACGAGGAGTAAACGGAGGGAGTAGTAAAATTTTCTCCTCTCCTGCGAGCCGCCGCGCGCGTGGGCGAGGGAGCGGGCGTAAGGCGTACAGTACTACTACTAGTAAGCAAGCTTCACCTCATCCTGCGAGCCACCGCGCCCGTGAGCGGGTGTGACACCCAAAATTTTATTTGGCTTTTTCAAACTTTTATTTAAATTGAGGGAGGTTATTTAAATTTTTCTTCTGAAGAACTCTCCCTCTCAAAATGTTTTTTTATGGCAAGTGTTTTGTTTTGGATTCACCCAAGACTTGGTTCTTGGTCTTGGAGGTTTTCCCTTTTTATTTGGACTCAAAACCAAATGCTTTTCACTTGGGAAAATTTCTTTTGAAAAATCTTTTAAATGGCCCTATGGTATTTGAGTGATTTTTTCCCTTTCCAAAAAAAATCCCTCTTGCCATGACCTAAGTGGAAATCCACTCCCATAAGCCTTTCCCCACCATTGTGTCAAGTTACTCTTCAAATCCAGCAGTTTGAACCTCCCCATAATTTCTTTTCCATTTTATTCTCATCAAAAACAATTTCTGCCTTCTATTCTAGCTCTTGGAGTTTTTCAAAGGAGCTACCCTTTCTGCTTTGAGTTTTGCCTCCAAACCAATTTCCCTAGCTAGTCCTTTGAGCCCTCAACCAAGATCCATGAAGATCCACTGGTCTCCAGTTCAAATATTTCAAACTATACTTGCTGCAAGTTTGGACCAGATTTGCCAAATTTGATGAAATTCATTTGAATTCTTCTCCTAAAAATCTGAGAAAATTCAGGCAGCCTCTAGGTGCATTGAGAGGTCACCTCACCAAGTCCCAGCTCCAGAAATTTTTTTCTTCATGCCAAATCATTTCGTCGAACACCTGCAGGGCATTGTCACTGTCATGTTCAGAAATTCAGAGATACAGTGTCTGAAACTACTGTCGTTTTCTTCAGTGTTCGTTGTCAATCTCGCCAGTAGCCGCGGTGGCGCCTTGCTCCCCGTTGCCTCCTTCTTGTCCCTGCGCCGCACGAACGCCTGGTAGGTTGCGGGTGTCGGCGACGAGCAGGAGGAGGGGCGCCACCCCGTGAGTGACGGCAGCGGCGACTTTGCGGCCGCCAGAGAGGGGCGCAGTGTAGACGGCGCCGTCCAGCGCCGCCCAAGCCACCGGAGACCGCCGCGTGGCCACCCACTCCCCCGTGCGCGCTGCCACCCTTCGTCGTGAACTGGTAGGCGCGGAGCACGCTATCTGCCGCCGCCGTGCCCGTACGGCCGCCCCGTCGAAGACCGGCGCTATTACGCCAAACCCGACCAAGTTTAGCAGTGGAATGGGACCAGTAACTCTCACTGATGGTGCCTAGACTCCTAAACCCACTGCCCAACCACTGCCTCGCCGTAATCGCTCGCCGGAGATTTCCCATTCACGGCCACCCCCTCGAATTGCCTATAAATAGAGGCCCCGAGCTCAAACTCGAACCCACACCACCTCTACACACCTCCAACACCACGCCTAGCCACTGGAAGAGCACCGAGGGAGCCCTCTTCCCCAACTCCGGCCGCCGCGACCCGCCACGGGATCTAGCTCGATTCGCTCCCGTGTGTGCACCTCTACCTCTCAGCTCTTGCCAGTAGCTTCCCCATGCATCCACTCTCCTGACCCGCGCTTCAATTCAGAGTTTGCAGCACCCACCGGAGTTCTCCACCATCGCCCGAGCCGCCGTCCGCCGGAGAAAGTGTCGCCGTCGACGTGGTGCTCTCCGACGACCAAGTCCACCACCCACCGACGTGGAATGACACGCTGAACCTCTAGGTACCCTCCGATCTCCCTGCCTCGCCGTGGTTCAACGCCGGCGACCACCGCAGCCTTCGGGCGCCGACGAGGTTTTCAAACCTGACGTGTGGACCCCCCGTCAGCCTCTATTGTTTTTCCCCTCGAACCGTTTTCTGTTCGCGCCTTCGGGAAAATACGTTTTCTATTTGGGCTGGCGCATTTCTTTCCGAACCGTTTTCTATTTTCTCAGTTAAGTCCCTGGTTCTTTTCTGTTTCATCACAGATTAGTCCCTAGACTAAAACCCTTATAACTTTTTAATAAAAGATGATTTTTGAGTGATTCTTTTTCTGTCAGTCTTGTATTTCTGTCTAGTTTTTTATAGTATTAATTTGGAAAAAATTTGGGACAACTTTTATGCACGCGATGATTTTCACGTTAGTATACGTTTTCGCTATACCGTAGGTTCCGGAAGAGGTGACGGAGCCGTGAACTTCGCCGAGATAGACTCCGACTTCTCCGAACCAGGCAAGCATGTTTGAACCTTTGATATGACGGGTGTTTTTCATGTTTGCTTGAATGGTTTGTGCATGGCATATGAGCATCGGTGAGTATCTCGTTGCATGTGAGGAAACTATCTGTGAGTTCCGAAGTTACTGTGATCTCTGATGAGAGATGGCCTAGTCATGTGGTGACATGAAAGGCAGTAAGGTGGTATTGTTGTAGCATGCCAGCCTTACGACATCCGATAAACTCCGACGTTAACGTGGACTGAGTCACCCTACCGTTCTTTCCCTTTCGTGCCACCACATGTTTTCTGCAAAGAGTACGGTTTAGTAAGTTGATAACCTCTTTCCGTGTACACACCAAATGGAGGGGCCGGGATGAGGGTTCCATGGCCCTGGATTAAAGCCGGTCATCCGGTCAGGGGGCATGGGTGTTTCCGGTTGGGACCGAGAGGGGGGCACCCCTTAGAGCGCGCGTATATAAATTTGATCCCATGCTACGCGACGTTGTAGCCTCCCCGTCTCAAAGTTTTTCTTGAACGTTGCCAAGGGTGATTCCTGGCTTCGGAATGTTGAATGGGTGTGTACTGGTTAGATGTGTTTCTTCCAAAACACCGTAAACGGAACTAGTCCCCATGACTACTGAAATCCATTGGTTGTGGTTAAAGTACAAACTCTGCAGAGTCAAATCCTTCCGAGTCATCGTATCCATGGTCAAGGACCGTGACCAGTGTATCCATATCTATGTCACATCCTCGTGGTATATCCCCGGTGAACAAGCTTGAGTAGTAAACTTGGTTGAACGTTATTCCTGTGGATGGACTAACCCTGTTGTTTATCTCATATTTGAGTATTTCCTTGTTGTGATATTAAATTCATGAGCTACTAAATTATTAAGTTGTGAATATAAGCCCTTTATGTGATGTCGCTCAAACGTCCGACTGTGGCACTCTGGTTATTTACTTTTGATATAAGCCCTTTATGCGATGTCGCTTAGACGTCCGACTGTGGCACTCTTGTTATTTACTTTGGATATAAGCCCTTTATGTGATGTCGCTCAGACGTCCGACTGTGGCACTCTGGTTATTTACTTTTGATATAAGCCCTTTATGTGATGTCGCTCAGACGCACGACTGTGGCACTCTGGTTATTTACTTTTGATATAAGCCCTTTATGTGATGTCTCTTAGACGTCCGACTGTGGCACTCTTGTTATTTACTTCTGATATAAGCCCTTTATGTGATGTCGCTCAGACGTTCGACTGTGGCATGCACTGTTATTTATATTCTATTATAAGCCCTTTATGTGGCGTCGCCTTGACGCCCGACTGCGGCATTGTTATTTCTTTTGTTTCCTCTCGAGGAGTCATTCAGACACTCGTTTGGCCCTCAGTATTATTTTGGGATTTCGGGAGGACTACCGCCCGACTTCTCTTTTATTTCCCATGCATTATTATCTCTATGTCTGAGTGCGCTTGTTAATCTGTTCATATGCATCATGTTTACATTTGTTATATCCTATGTCCGAACTGTCTTGCGAGTACTTTCATAGTACTCACCTGGCTTGTTGATTTTGCCAGATGTTGACGAAGGCGATCTCATGGATGAAGAGTTTGATAGTGAGTCCGACACCTAGAGGAATCCCAGTCAGTCCCATGCGATCCTGGATATTGGTCACTTGTATCATATACGCTTCTGCCACCCACAATAAGTCTCCTCAAGCCTCACTCCGACGCTCGAAGAGCTGTTAGTTTTCAGGAGTCATATCACCCACTTCGCTGTGATATATCCACCACCGCTTTTATCGTGAGTTAGTAGTTATGCCACCCTATCCGCCTTTATGTATTATTGGCGTGCTTGTAATAAATTGTTGAGCGGTCTCCGCTCAACCTTGTATTATATTCAGTACTCCTGGTATTTTCTTCTGTGATCAAGATTTTGTCTACCAGTAAGAAGGATTCTTCTCTACTGGTCCGTAAAAGGGATCGATTTCTCAATATATATTTTTATTGGAAAACCGGTCGTGACAAGCTTGGAATCAGAGCCAGGCTGACTGTAGGAAGCCACTAGGTGCGATCGCTAATCGGTTATTAGCGTCTTTTGTGCTTTTTCAGCATTTTGCAAATGTAGCTATTTTCTGTTGGTCATCATAAATTTATGACATGACTACTCAGAATTTTTGCCTACTTTTGTAGATGGCTGGCAGCAACTGCGAGACTCGGGTGTTCACTAGCGTGCCCGAGGGGTTTGTCAAACTCCTCGTCTCCATCACCAAGCTCGCAATCGGGCCAGCAACTCGTCCGGAGTTCACGCTTTACCAGCACAAGCTCAACGACGACGTGTCTATGCACCAGGCCGTGGTGCAATTCAAGGGAGGACGTTCTGCGTCTCGCCACTTCCGTTTTGTGGGAAGGGCCATGCCTATGGAGAGGCATGCCATGCAGATGGCTTCCCGTGAGGCGATAGCTCGCCTTCGGGACATTCTTCCTATGATGAAGACTCGTCGCTACCGCTACCTCCCATGCCATGTGCCATATACTTGTCACTATGCATTCGCCTACCATAGGGGAGAGCGAGATGAAGCCATCGAGATGGTTGTGGAGTATCTCAAAGCTCTGGAGGAATCATTCGACAACCTCGTGGACGATCTTGTGGCTGCCCGCATGGACTTAGTTCGGGGCGGTCCTGCCAGCAGGAAGGAGCTTCTCCACATGGCACCACCTCTGACATTCGTCTCGTCCTCAGCATCTTATGCACCGGCCATTTTGGCCACTGCTGACCGTCTGCCTACCACTGAGGAGTTCGATCGAGTCATCGCTCCTACTCCAGTCAGAGCTGCACCGCCTGCCGCACCCGCACTGCCGCCTGTCGCACCCGCGCCATCCCCTCAGCGCAGTGCTACGCGCCTGGAGCCTACTAGGGAGGAGGTGGAGGTTGAGTCCCCTGCACCGCTGGGTCTTACCCTCGGCAAGGGGAAGGACATCGTCACCATCTCCGACTGAGTACGCCGAGTAGCCGCGCGTTGTGTCTGCATGTATGTTATGTTTTATGTACGTTAGTTTGTAGTAGTTGTATGCGCTGCATTCCGGAGGAGTGTGCTAGTCTAAATAACATGTCAGGAATGTGTACGCGCATCCTGAGTGCTGTATCATATGTTTGCGGTTCGCGTGTAAGATATGTGCTAAGCAGTTCTTCTCCGTACGAAACCGTTTATGTTTTCTTGAAAAATCTTGAGGTCTTTTAAATTTTGGCCTTTGCAAGATTTTTCGTGTGCCACACAGTTCTTCTCATGAGTTTTGCTAAATAATACCCCAGAGTGGAAAATGTCTCGTCCGTGGACTCGTTCCATGCCCAATCAACCAGAAGAAGTTTATGGAACACAGACCAGCAACAACTTCACTCAGGGACAGTCTAGTCAACAGGACAGCGAAGCAGCCTTATCTCAAGTGTGCCGCCTTTTCGAACAAAGCCAACAGGAACACCAAGAGATGATGAATCACGTCATCAAGATGGGGAACCACCGTGAGCCGTATCAACCACACTCCAAGTTGTCTGAATTGCAGAAGACACGCCCTTCAACGTTTGCTCACACTGATAGGCCGCTTGAAGCCGATGATTGGCTTCGTCACACCGAAAGGAAGCTGATTATTGCTCAGTGTTCAGATCATGAGAAGGTGCTTTATGCACCTCACTACCTCACTAGAGCAGCTGCAGCATGGTGGGAAAACTTCCTGCACATGCATCCCAGTGAACACAACATCACCTGGGAGGAGTTTAAGGAAGGCTTTCCTGGGGCACACATCCCCAGGAGCATCATAAAAATCAAGAAGAGAGAATTTGATGACCTCAAACAAAGAGGCATGTCAGTGACAGAATACAATGGTCAGTTTACCCAGCTATCTTGTTATGCCTACGATGAGCATATGACTGAGAACAAAAGGATGGAAAAAAATTTGGACGGCCTGGCGCCAGCATTAAGATGCCAACTGGTCGTGCACACTTTCCCGGATTTTAAAACTCTGGTTGACAAGGCCATTACCTTGGAGAATGAGCGTCGTAGTCTGGAGGATATCCGTAAGCGAAAGAGGGATAAGACGACTCTTGCTCGCAACAACCGAAGCAAGACTGATGTCCAGAGGACTAAAGCAAGGAAATCCACGACTACTGATCTAAGGCCAACCAGATAGTTTCATTCCAGGGACAAGGACTTCACGTACCGTCCAGGGGTCACATGCTATGCTTGTGGTGAAGAAGGGCACTATGCTAAACAGTGCCCAAAACCAAGGAACTCGTCCCCCAAGCCGAACAATGGTGGGAACAATCCAGCCCCCAAGCGCAACAATTTCAATCCCAGCAACAATCACAGGAAGGGCCACCTGAACCATGTAACCAGGGAAGAAGCGCAGAATGCACCAGACATCGTGCTCGGTACGTTCCCTGTCAACACAGTACCTGCCACGGTTTTGTTTGACTCTGGAGCTTCCCATTCGTTCATTTCGAAGAATTTTGTTTTGCAACATGGTTTTCCGATACTTCCCTTGGAAAAATCTATGATCATCAAGTCCCCCGGGAATAAGCAGATCGTTCAGAGTTACTGCCAAGGAGTGATCATTGAGTTCGAAGGACTAAAGTTTCAAGCTAATCTCATCGTGTTGGAAAATAAAGGACTGGATGTCATCCTAGGGATGGATTGGTTGACCACCAACAAAGGGTTTATTGACTGTTTCAATCGGACTGTGATCCTCACTCATCATCACGGCAAAACAATAAAGGTTACAGCTCAAGAAAGACCACGGTCACGGCAACCAAAGCTGAACAAAGTGGACATTTTAGAATTGAGAAAAGTTCCAGTGGTGTGCGAATTTCCTGACGTATTTCCTGAAGAACTACCAGGCATGCCACCAGACCGAGAGATAGAATTCAGCATCGAACTAGCACCTAGCACCCCTCCCATCTATAAGAAACCTTATAGAATGGCACCCTCAGAATTGGTAGAATTGAAGAAGGAGATAAAGGAATTATTGGACAAGGGATTTATTCGAGCCAGCTCCTCACCATGGGGTTCACCAGTGTTGTTCGCCAAGAAAAAGGATGGGACACTGAGATTGTGTATAGACTATCGAGCTCTCAATATGGTCACCATCAAAAACAAATATCCGATGCCACGGATAAATGATTTGTTTGACCAGCTCGCACAAGCCAAGGTGTTCTCAAAAATTGATTTGAGATCGGGATATCATCAATTAAAAGTACGGACAGAAGATATCCCTAAGACAGCATTCACCTCCAGATACGGATTATATGAGTTCACAGTGATGCCTTTTGGACTAACGAACGCCCCCGCATATTTCGTCCACCTCATGAACAAAGTGTTTATGAAATTTATGGACAAATTTGTTGTGGTGTTCATTGATGATATTCTGGTATACTCAAGGACACCAGAAGAGCATGCTGAGCATCTCAGAATTGTTTTGGGAGAATTAAGGAAACATAAATTGTACGCCAAATTTAGCAAGTGTGAATTTTGGCTAAGGCAAGTTGGTTTCCTAGGCCATATATTAACCCAAGAAGGCGTGGCCGTAGACCCAGAAAAAGTCAAAGCCATACTTGACTGGAAACCACCAGCCAACGTGACAGATGTGCGGAGTTTCCTAGGAATGGTCGGATATTACAGAAGATTTATTGAAGGATTCTCCACTATGGCAAAACCAATGACACAGTTGCTCAAGAAAGAAAAGAAATTTGTATGGACGGAAGCATGCGAGAAAAGCTTCCAAGAACTCAAGAAGAAACTAACAACCGCACCGGTCTTAACTGTGCCAGACATACACAAGAGTTTTGAAGTGTATTGTGACACATCTCGGAAGGGCCTCGGACGTGTGCTGATGCAAGATGGCAAGGTTGTCGCGTATGCTTCCAGGCAACTACGGAAGCATGAGGAAAATTATCCAACTCATGACTTGGAGCTAGCAGCGGTCATCCATGCACTCAAGGAGTGGAGGCACTTTCTGTTGGGAAATCGTTGTGAAATATATACGGACCATAAGAGCCTTAAATATATTTTCACACAACCAGAGCTAAATTTACGGCAACGACGCTGGTTGGAATTGGTCAAGGACTATGATGTCGGCATTCACTACCATCCAGGGAAAGCAAATGTAGTGGCAGATGCTCTTAGTCGGAACCCCAGCCCGGGCAACGACAGTCCACAAAACTTGAGGCCTGAGTTTCAGCAGGAGTTCGCTAGACTCAACATGCTGTTAGTCTCGGAGGGCACCGTATCAAATCTGGAGATACATCCCACCCTAATGGAACAAATTAAGAAGGCTCAGCAAGGGCATCCCAGCATCGAAGGAATAAAGAGAAAAATGAGCCTTGGCAAAGCTTCAGAGTTCGTCACAGACAATGAAGGAATATTATGGTACGGGGACAGACTTTGCGTACCTAACATTGAGGAACTCAAGCAACAAATCCTAACCGAGAGCCACACCGCTCCATACTTGATCCACCCTGGAGGAACCAAAATGTACAAAGACATTCAGGAAAGATTTTGGTGGCACGGTATGAAAAGAGATATAGCCGCATTTATTGCTTGTTGCGATTCATGTCAGCGCATCAAAGCCGAGCATCAAAAGCCAGCAGGGCTACTACAACCAAACCGGATACCTGAGTGGAAATGGGATGAAATTGGAATGGACTTCATCGTTGGACTACCTCGGTCGCAACGCGGAAATGATGCCATATGGGTCATCACGGATAGGCTAACCAAGGTAGCACATTTCATTCCCGTGAAGACGACCTACTCCACTCAAAGGCTAGCCAAGCTTTATCTCTCCCGTATAGTTTGTTTGCATGGAGTCCCAAAGACTATAATATCCGACCGAGGCACTCAATTTGTCTCTAAATTTTGGGATCACCTGCAACAAGCTCTGGGCACGCAACTAGCTTTCAGTACAGCGTACCACCCTCAGACTGATGGACAAACGGAACGCGTGAACCAAATCCTAGAGGACATGCTGAGAGCCTGTGTGCTCACCTATGGATCCAGTTGGGAAGAAAGTTTACCATATGCCGAGTTTGCTTACAACAACAGTTACCAAGCCAGCTTACAAATGGCACCATTTGAAGCATTGTACGGACGGAGGTGTCGCACCCCACGAAATTGGTCAAAGACAGGTGACAGTCGTATCTTCGGCCCAGACATGCTCAAGGAGGCCAAGTAGAAAGTTAAACAGATCAGGGACAGACTCAAGACAGCTCAAAGCCGACAAAAGAGCTATTACGATCAAAAACATCGTGAGGTCAGCTTTGAACCCGGTGACTCCGTATACCTATGAGTGTCTCCTATGAGGGGCCTGCAACGGTTCAAAATTAAGGGGAAGCTAGCCCCCAGATTTATTGGACCATTCTGTATAGTTGCACGAAGAGGCACGGTAGCCTACCAGCTAGACCTACCCAAAGAGCTGTCAGACGTCCACGACGTGTTTCACGTCTCACAGTTGAGGAAATGTGTGAACAACCCGAAAAAGCAGGTATCTCATGAGAGCATTGATGTGCAACCAGACCTCACCTATAGAGAGCGGCCAGTAAAGATTTTGGAAGAGTCTGAAAGGAGGACCCGTCAGAAAATGACGAAATTTTTCAAGGTCCAGTGGAGCAATCACACCGAGGATGAAGCTACATGGGAAAGAGAAGATTTTCTTCAGGCAGAGTACCCATATCTATTTGAGGATCAGCAGAAATCTCGGGGACGAGATTTTTCCTAAGGGGGTAGGTGTTGTGACACCCAAAATTTTATTTGGCTTTTTCAAACTTTTATTTAAATTGAGGGAGGTTATTTAAATTTTTCTTCTGAAGAACTCTCCCACTCAAAATGTTTTTTTTATGGCAAGTGTTTTGTTTTGGATTCACCCAAGACTTGGTTCTTGGTCTTGGAGGTTTTCCCTTTTTATTTGGACTCAAAACCAAATGCTTTTCACTTGGGAAAATTTCTTTTGAAAAATCTTTTAAATGGCCCTATGGTATTTGAGTGATTTTTTTCCCTTTCCAAAAAAAAATCCCTCTTGCCATGACCTAAGTGGAAATCCACTCCCATAAGCCTTTCCCCACCTTTGTGTCAAGTTACTCTTCAAATCCAGCAGTTTGAACCTCCCCATAATTTCTTTTCCATTTTATTCTCATCAAAAACAATTTCTGCCTTCTATTCTAGCTCTTGGAGTTTTTCAAAGGAGCTACCCTTTCTGCTTTGAGTTTTGCCTCCAAACCAATTTCCCTAGCTAGTCCTTTGAGCCCTCAACCAAGATCCATGACGATCCACTGGTCTCCAGTTCAAATATTTCAAACTATACTTGCTGCAAGTTTGGACCAGATTTGCCAAATTTGATGAAATTCATTTGAATTCTTGTCCTAAAAATCTGAGAAAATTCAGGCAGCCTCTGGGTGCATTGAGAGGTCACCTCACCAAATCCCAGCTCCAGAAAATTTTTCTTCATGCCAAATCATTTCGTCGAACACCTGCAGGGCATTGTCACTGTCATGTTCAGAAATTCAGAGATACAGTGTCTGAAACTACTGTCGTTTTCTTCAGTGTTCGTTGTCAATCTCGCCAGTAGCCGCGGTGGCGCCTTGCTCCCCGTCGCCTCCTTCTTGTCCCTGCGCCGCACGAACGCCTGGTAGGTTGCGGGTGTCGGCGACGAGCAGGAGGAGGGGCGCCACCCCGTGAGTGACGGCAGCGGCGGCTTTGCGGCCGCCAGAGAGGGGCGCAGTGTAGACGGCGCCGTCCAGCGCCGCCCAAGCCACCGGAGACCGCCGCGTGGCCACCCACTCCCCCGTGCGCGCTGCCACCCTTCGTCGTGAACTGGTAGGCGCGGAGCACGCTATCTGCCGCCGCCGTGCCCGTACGGCCGCCCCGTCGAAGACCGGCGCTATTACGCCAAACCCGACCAAGTTTAGAAGTGGAATGGGACCAGTAACTCTCACTGATGGTGCCTAGACTCCTAAACCAACTGCCCAACCACTGCCTCGCCGTAATTGCTCGCCGGAGATTTCCCATTCACGGCCACCCCCTCGAATCGGCTATAAATAGAGGCCCCGAGCTCAAACTCGAACCCACACCACCTCTACACACTTCCAACACCACGCCTATCCACTGGAAGAGCACCGAGGGAGCCCTCTTCCCCAACTCCGGCCGCCCCGACCCGCCACGGGATCCAGCTCGATTCGCTCCCGTGTGTGCACCTCTACCTCTCAGCTCTTGCCAGTAGCTTCCCCATGCATCCACTCTCCTGACCCGCGCTTCAATTCAGAGTTTGCAGCACCCACCGGAGTTCTCCACCATCGCCCGAGCCGCCGTCCGCCGGAGAAAGTGTCGCCGTTGACGTGGTGCTCTCCGACGACCAAGTCCACCACCCACCGACGCCGAAGGACACGCTGAACCTCTTGGTACCCTCCGATCTCCCTGCCTCGCCGTGGTTCAACGCCGGCGACCACCGCAGCCTTCGGGCGCCGACGAGGTTTTCAAACCTGACGTGTGGACCCCCCGTCAGCCTCTATTCTTTTTCCCCTCGAACCGTTTTCTGTTGGCGCCTTCGGGCAAATACGTTTTCTCTTTGGGCTGGCGCGTTTCTTTCCGAACCGTTTTCTGTTTTCTCAGTTAAGTCCCTGGTTCTTTTCTGTTTCATCACAGATTAGTCCCTGGACTAAAACCCTTATAACTTTTTAATAAAAGATGATTTTTGAGTGATTCTTTTTCTGTCAGTCTTGTATTTCTGTCTAGTTTTTTATAGTATTTAATTGGAAGATTTTTGGGACAACTTTTATGCACGCGATGATTTTCACGTTAGTATACGTTTTCGCTATACCGTAGGTTCCGGAAGAGGTGACGGAGCCGCGAACTTCGCCGAGCTAGACTCTGACTTCTCCGAACCAGGCAAGCATGTTTGAACCTTTGATATGATGGGTGTTTTGCATGTTTGCTTGAATAGTTTGTGCATGGCATATGAGCATCGGTGAGTATCTCGTTGCATGTGAGGCAACTATCCGTGAGTTCCGAAGTTACTGTGATCTCTGATGAGAGATGGCGTAGTCATGTGGTGACATGAAAGGCAATAAGGTGGTATTGTTGTAGCATGCCAGCCTTACGACATCCGATAAACTCCGACGTCAACGTGGACTGAGTCACGTTACCGTTCTTTCCCTTTCGTGCCACCACATGTTTTCTGCAAAGAGTACGGTTTAGTAAGGCGATCTCATGGATGAAGAGTTTGATAGTGAGTCCGACGCCTAGAGGAATCCGAGTTAGTCCCGTGCGATCCTGGATATTGGTCACTTGTATCATATACGCTTCCGCCACCCACAATAAGTCTCCTCGATCCTCACTCCGACGCTCGAAGAGCTGTTAGTTTTCAGGAGTCATATCACCCACTTCGCTGTGATATATCCACCACCGCTTTTATCGTGAGTTAGTAGTTATGCCACCCTATCCGCCTTGATGTATTATTGGCGTGCTTGTAATAAATTGTTGAGCGGTCTCCGCTCAACCTTGTATTATATTCAGTACTCCTGGTATTTTCTTCTGTGATCAAGATTTTGTCTACCAGTAAGAAGGATTCTTCTCTACTGGTCCGTAAAAGGGATCGATTTCTCAATAAATATTTTTATTGGAAAACCGGTCGTGACAGCGGGGGAGACGGCGTACTAAGCAAGCTTCTCCTCGTTCTGCGAGTTGACGGGACACATCAAAAGTACTCTAGTGTATAGAGCCTTGCCTCTAAGGTAGGCCCCACATGGTTTGCCTCTTTTTTAACATAACGCGTCAAGTCGCAATTTGTTTGTTCACCCGTGGTAGACGATCCTCCCTCCATCAAGTGGACAACCAGTACACGTGTCAAATTACCACGTGGGCTGCCTTTTCGTACAGAAATGAGCTCCACCGTGTACCCACGCGGGTGTGGTTGGGAAAGAGACGGGAGTACAAGCGCCGTGCGTGCACCTCTTCTCTTCGTGCACGTCCCCCACCTACGTGGGTGTGTGTGAGAGATACAAACCTAAACAAATGGCTTGTGCGTTCGTGAGTGTTTT